>NW_018202545.1:0-547 GCF_001263595.1 Phalaenopsis equestris | reverse complement strand
TAGTGTCTCTACCTGTCACATTAATTACCAGAGCGTACGTCAAATTTTCATGCAATGCTAAAACTCTAGATAATCACTCTACCGCCCGACTCTTCCAACAGACATCCAAAATTTCCTAGGAGAAAATGGTATGGTTCGTTGAGATGGACCTAGTGATTTTACGAGAAGTCATGATACAATTAATCAAACTTGATATTCCACACATTAAAAAATAAAGGAGTATTTACATACATATCACGATTATTACATATTTCTCATCAACACCTAACTCTAACACTCAAATCTTTAACGTCGCATCAAAACTATCACTATTACTAATTTTTTAAAAAATCAAAAACACTTTTATGCATCAAGTGTTATAAATGCAAATCCAAAATTTTAGATGCTACATATGTAAATACATAAGAATTGTGCAGCATGCATTAAATTTCCGATTACAAAAAACTCTAATGAATATAAAAAGATTTTAATCAAATTCAGTAAATATCCTAATTATTTTTTAAAAATGTTATCCCAATCGGAATGTAAACGAAGTAATAGCAAAAAA
>NW_018202544.1:0-547 GCF_001263595.1 Phalaenopsis equestris | reverse complement strand
AAGGATGAGAATTGCCCTAGATTTTAGTGGCTAAATTGTGCTCGAGTGGTTGAAATCATTGACTGAGGAGAGTGGCCTAGGCTTAAGGTCATTGTGGGAAGCTTTGTAATCAAATTAGAGGGAGTTTACTTAACAAAACTTCATCTCCTTTATCAGGCCCTGGGGTGTGCTTGGTTTATAGAGGAGGCCATGACCGCCATCAAGGCAAGCCCTGGTGGCTAAGAGGTCGCGTAGGTGCAGGGAAGAAAATTTCTAATGGCTAATGGGGATGAGCCATATTAGATAAGTTAAACTCAAATAGGGCCTCTCAGGTTTGGTGTTTTCCAGTGGCTGGGGTGGCTGGCTGGCCAAGGAAAAGTAACGTCCAGGCTCAAGAAGGTCAGGGAGGTTGAGTGGTCAGTTTAATTTGTTTCCAAGGAGGCTCCAAGGCTTTGGTCCAAAAAAGAAGTCAAGTTTTGGCAAATTTGCTAGGTATGGGTTCAACACCGTAGTACAAGAGTTAGTATTGATTTCATGGTGGTTAGGGTGAGTCTCATGACCCCAAGGC
>NW_018202543.1:0-547 GCF_001263595.1 Phalaenopsis equestris | reverse complement strand
AAAAAAAATCAAGTTTTAATTTTTTTTAGTTATTCCGTAAAAAGTAACAAACATTAATGTTCATTAAAAATATGTCAGCATTGATCCTGGAGAGATCTGACAATCCAGAGGAGAAGAGTACGGTGAGGGATGATTCACCGATAGAAAAATGTGAGGCCCACTTATCCAACCGAATGTTGTCGTTTGAACCAAAGCAAACAAGGTTAAATGCAAGCAAGTCAGGAGGATAACAGAAAGATGACCAGAAGACCCAATCTCTCAGCATATCTCTAATCATATCGAGGACGTCTCGAAGTCTATCTATTTGTTATTAAGGGTTGACAACTATAATAGATTAGCCGACTAGTAATGCCTACTAAGTCCAACCAACTAATTTGATTTTGCCGACTTGAAGCCAATCAAGTTCAATCGACTAAGTCAGAGAACAACAAAGCGAAATATGCTCATACATGTAAAATACGAAGAATTTCTTGTGCAGCCCTCTTTAAAGCATGGGCAAAAAAGTAACATTATCGTATTGTATCTCTTCTTCTATAGACAGAAAAAT
>NW_018202542.1:0-547 GCF_001263595.1 Phalaenopsis equestris | reverse complement strand
AAAATGAGATATAAGAATTTAAATTATGGATGGGATCAGACTAGACTTTTATTTATCACAATCTCACAGGCAACTGAAGTATCGAAGTATATATATCAATATCAATCAAAAGTCACCAACTAATCATCCTAGAATCGGGTAATTCTAAACCCTGTCACTTAATTGATGAGTGAACATTTAAGTAGTATCTGAACTTTTAAACTAAATGTGCAGTGTATCAGTGTGTAGTATCTGGTGTGAGTTCACAAATCTTTTAAGAAAGGGTTAGAACTATCAGCGACTCAAATGATGAAAAGGACATCTTTAATTGATTATAAATTAAAAGATTTCAGCTATAAAGAAGAGCTCAGAGTGATTTTTGCATCATCGCCCTTACCCCACATAGGCACATCTCGAACTTATATGCCACTTTGATATTTCATATTTGTATCCAATAATGAAAATTTGTCATTCAAATAATGTAGCCAAGGGAATGAATTACCCGAAATCAAAAGCACAGAATTAATGTTTTAGTTGTCTCATGGAAACTTTAAGTGTGTATTTCTAA
>NW_018202541.1:0-546 GCF_001263595.1 Phalaenopsis equestris | reverse complement strand
AAAAAAATTGAGTAAAGAGAATATAGTATAAAATAAATATAGTGCATTTCATCTAAAATTTACTTAGCTATGTAAAATAAATGAAGATTTTTTTTTTATATATTTGATTTGAAGTAAACTAAATTCACTCGCAAACATATAACACAAATAATCTTCTCTTGAGTCTTGTTATTGTACATCACAAAGGTGTTTGCATTAATCTTATAGAGATCTAATGGCCCAGAAGAGATGAATGTGATGGATGCAAATCCCTTACAAAGAGATAGTGAAGCCCACCAAGTCATACGGGCAAGCTAGACGTGCCAAGTCGACTAGGACAAAGCTAAACTAGTCTAAAAATTTATAAGAAAATGACTTACAGATGTTCTATATGAAGAAAAGCGCACAGTTTTCCCTTGGGAGGCTCTTCAACAAGTTTTTGTGGGCTGGAAAAAGGAAGCAGGTTCACTGTCTACTGTGGGTCTTGGCTTTAAGTTCTTCCAGCATCTCAGTTTTATTAATCTCTGCAATTTGTGGATAGAATTCAAAGCTCAGGATTGTTTGTGG
>NW_018202540.1:0-546 GCF_001263595.1 Phalaenopsis equestris | reverse complement strand
CTTGCACTTCCTCGAACAGCAATGTCGCTTGCTATCAGACGACATCAAGGTGGTCCAATGAAGTATCCGGTGTCGGGAAAGTAGGATGGCGATATGGAGGAGTTAGCTCACCGGCGGTGCACATCGGGAGTGAAAGAAACTTAGAGGAGAGCCCAAAATCTGAAGCTCTCATCGCTGATTTTCTCGGGTATAAATTTGATATCGGTGAGGAGGGAAGCCAGCAAGGAGGAGGAAGAATCCCAAGGTGGCCAGCTAAGAAGAAGAAAGATCAGGAGAGATGTTCGGCCAACTGCTGGAGGAGCTTCGGAGGCCGAAGGGGAGCCGGCGGTGAAGAGCTTCGCCGGCTAGGAAGAGCTCCAGTGTCGAATGCGAGGAGGCTGGGTAGGCTTGGCGGACAACAGAGGGAGCAGGCAGATTTGCGAAATAAATGGAGAAGAAGCACCGTCGTGAAGGGAGGAGACTCCGGCGAGCTCGCCGGCGGTGTCGCCGGTCATGGGTCGGGGGCGAGGAGCGATAGGGATAGAGGGAGGAGAGGTGTAAGTTTAT
>NW_018202539.1:0-546 GCF_001263595.1 Phalaenopsis equestris | reverse complement strand
TAGCTTTTGGCCATAGCTAGGGTGGCATGTACTAAAAATTGTAGTATAGGTATTTGATGTGTGAATACATAAGCAATGGGGCACATTTTATTTAATAAAGCTTAATGGCTTATTTTAATAAGTGAAATATAATTTATTAGTTCATATATATTGATTGATAATGTTACATTATGTATACACAAATATGACTATACACCTAAATACATGCATTCTATGTGTATTCTAACAACAGAAACTAAAGCGTTGAACTGAGTTCATCTGCCGAAGTAACTAAATTGAGCCCACCCAACGAAGTTGATATATATCATCTCTTCTGTGGTGATGACCTAGCCCACATAGGGAGGGACAACTACTATAGATGGTCAACATTACTAGCATTGGCGTAAGTCCATCCTTCTTTCATCCACGTCTCGTACTATACTAAATATATTTTATTTTTTTCTTTTGTATAAAAGAAAAAATAGGATGAGAGAAAGAGGAATTTGGATCTTAAATAATTGAAGTATCTCTCTCTTTTGTGTGATTTTCTGGAGTCTCTCTCTCTCT
>NW_018202538.1:0-546 GCF_001263595.1 Phalaenopsis equestris | reverse complement strand
GCCCGCATTTATAAGCTGCCCCAAACGGACCCTTAATGAAATGTGGAAATGGAGATTAACGGAGTGTTAATTTTGATGTGTTAAATGAATTACTAGTGCTTTATATGTAAGAAATGTAAGTTTAGGTGTGAAATATGTTAATATAGAAGTTTTTGGTGCTAGGCATGTAAGAACCCCAAATGTAAAATAAAAGGTTGGTGTTTGGAGATATAGATATATAAAAATTAAGTGGGATGCATGTAAATGCGTCTAAGTAATATTAATATTTTGTATTTAGATTCTTGAAGCTAGATACATTTTAAATATACTATAGTTAGGGATGTCAAAACATCTCTTTGAACGTGATTGTGTTCGATTTGTTCGTTGAGCAAATGGGCCGAACACCAAAATTTTTTTGGCGCTCGATATATAAATGAGCCAAACACGAATGAACAAATTGTTTGTGTTTGACTCGTTTTGACTCGAAATAATTAAATTACATAAAGTAATGCTGCGTATGCCATCCTCAGTGTAAGCAAAAATTTTTCTGTGCGGACTCCTGACGTA
>NW_018202537.1:0-546 GCF_001263595.1 Phalaenopsis equestris | reverse complement strand
CAAATTCACCATGTGAAGTCCAATACCAATAATCGGGCTTAAATCTCCTACAGTATAGGTCTAGTTTCACTTTTTCATATGTTAGGTACACTTGATTCTTTTGCTTCGTATAAAATCATCAGAACCTACCTTCTAAAAAGTAAATGGGCAGTTGTGATGCCACATGCACAAACTCTTCAGCACCAGTCAAAAGCATGACAATTAATCTATTCTTACTGGATATAATCTATTATACACCAACGATTTAACACTTTGAATACCCATCTGTACAATAAATGTAGCTCTATAGATTAGTCCAACATCATCGTGACCTGCTGAGTATCATATTTTTAATTTAAATTTTGGCCCAAATTCACACATACATAAAACTTTAAACTATAATCTACATATCCTACCCAAAACCTTAAGCCACCTTCACATCACACCCAAAACCCAAAGCCCACAAATCCAGAGAATTAACCAATTAATTGATTAACACCCAAACTAAACTATCAACCCACTAGCTTATTAAATTGCCACACCATTATTTTACCCTTAACCAAACAA
>NW_018202536.1:0-546 GCF_001263595.1 Phalaenopsis equestris | reverse complement strand
ATATACTAAGAATCAAAATAGTGATATTTTTTCATGTGATACGAAAGAGTTGGGTGATATAAGTAAGAAAATTAAAGTTCAGATGCTATATTTGTAATATATATATATGAATTGGGTGGTATGTGTGTAAATGCTTTTTTAAGTTTTAATGCATTTTTGAATTTTACTCAAATATTTAAACAGAAAAATTCGAGAAAATATTTAAAAATCTAAATGTAATTTATTTATTTTTTTTAAATTTATAAATTAAACGATGATCACATTTAGAGAATTATAAGAGCACTAGAATGCTTAAACCTGATTTCAAATTAACCCTAAAAATGCGGTTAAAAGCATAATAAACAGATTTAAAAAGATATTTCCAAAGATAAAATGAAATTTAAAATCAATAAATGAATGATAAAAAAAGGTTTTAAATGTTAAGTGTACTAAGACTCTATGGTTCATTATGCAATAAATTTGTTAATTTAAGTTTTATTTTATCCTTCCAATAATCTTCGGAAGTTGTTTATTATGCGTAATTCCATCATATATATATATATATAT
>NW_018202535.1:0-546 GCF_001263595.1 Phalaenopsis equestris | reverse complement strand
AAATAAAATAAAATAAAATAAAGTGCATATACATACATAGCACACACTTCTTAAGTATTTACAAATCTCACCATAAGACCTTTATATGTATTTAAAGGAAGCCGATATTTGGGGTGATCGTCCCCCAAATACTGAATTCTTAAGGGGTGTGCGTTCGTCCTCAACGAAGATGGAACCCAGGTCTGAAGGGACTTACGATAGAGCTGCCAGCCAAGATGTCGCCCGGGATGCATATAAGCTCCTGTGTGTATGAGAGTAAAGAAATATACTCTCATTCATGATGAAAAAGGTGGTACTACAATGTATAAATTATCAACTTGTTTTGTTGGGAACATGCCAGAAAATATTAAAGAAGCATTGAATAATGATGATGAAGGTGAGGAATGACAATTAGTAAATATAGTGTTGAGAAAAGTAAAACAAAGTTTTGACAAACACATAAATATTGTTGTGCAAACTGCACCGCATCTCTACCACTGCTCTAAACGTGCCCTTATCTGACTTCTCGTACTCTTGCTCTCGTCTTGCACCCCCTATCATCATCCT
>NW_018202534.1:0-546 GCF_001263595.1 Phalaenopsis equestris | reverse complement strand
TATATATATATATTAGTGTATCTTATTTGACTTTATATTATGAAATGCAGTTGCTTGAATTTTTCTATATTTCACCCCATCCTTCAAGATTCACATCCAACACATCATCTACACAATTTTGAACTAGTAATACTTTAACTTATGCCAACAAATATGATAAATACAAAATTTGTATGTACTACAATTAGTGGATATAATTGATATCATGTGCTCTGACAAGTCAAATCTATATGTGACTACTTGTGAATTTCAATATAAGGAAAGATAAAGTAGGATTTTAAAATACAACCAAATCTCCTAAAAACGAGTGATGTCCGGCAAAACAAGGAATAAAGACAGCTCCACATTCCACTAGATGGAATCACCATTTATCCTATATGTTTATATCAAAAGAGAATAATTCTAAAAAAATGAATTCTCCAAGTACTTTTCTTTATTCATTTAAATAAACTTTATAAAAATATGACACTCAATAGGACGCAATGGACAAAAAGGACTCACGTAGTCGACCCGACTTAGATAAAGGCTGGTTGTTGTTGTTGTTGT
>NW_018202533.1:0-546 GCF_001263595.1 Phalaenopsis equestris | reverse complement strand
TCTCCCTCTCTCTCTCTCTCTCTCTCTCCCACGGGTTCCCAAGGCTCTATTCCTTCGGTGTGATTCATAAGACAAATTCGAACTCAAAAAAGGGTTGATAAATTTTGGCACGAGATCTCAACCACTGGCTACCATATCCTCTGTCTATCTTTTAAAGATGATTATAAGCTCAACATCCAACAAAAGGATGCAATGACTAATGACCTCCCAAGATCTAAAGTTTCTTTTGTCTAGTTCCATCTATGTTAAGTATCCTTTATAAGGTTGGGGAAGAAAATAACTTAAAAGGTTTTACTAATATCAAGACTTGAAACAAGAAAAAATATTTAATATTATTGAGGAAAAGCATAGATCTAAGGTGAAAGGGCATCTCCACTGAGATAGAGGAGATATTGATAATTATTGGACATTGTGCAAGGGATGCGGCTGAATTTGACAATAACAAACTAATTGTCGGTGTGAAGAGGTGAAAGTATGGCCCATATTAGGACCTCAAGGCATGTGGTGGAGCTTAATCTTAATTAAAGAATTGAGTTCAAGTTTGAA
>NW_018202532.1:0-546 GCF_001263595.1 Phalaenopsis equestris | reverse complement strand
CCAGTCGACCAAAGGGTTGCCAACCAATTGAAGGGCAAAATTTTTGAGTGATAACCTCATAAGAGCACCTCAGAGTCAACAAGATATAACACATGTCACAACCAAGGAAGTATCATTAGTAATTCATTAATAAATATGAACACATTTTTTGTTTAAATTCACTCATTTTTATCACAGTTTTGCCTCCAAAAAGTAAAAGAATCGGGGAAATTAATATGTACACTTAAAATGTGCCCATGTTGATTGTGAAAAGGTCAAACGGTACCAAAAGTTCAACTCGATCGACTGAAAGCCATCCAGGCTATCGAAGGGCTATCAGCCGATCAAAAGAACGCCTAGCTAACCAAAGGGCTGCAGAGCGACAGGCTCCAATATGCAAAAAGATCAAAATACCCTGTATAACTCTCTCTCATATAGGAGCATATATGTAATTTTTATGTATGGTCCTCTTATCTCTATAAATAGGAGCGACCTTTCATGTATTATGAGCTCTTGTCGCCTCTACGTTCAATGATATAAAAATGGCCACAAGAGCGCTGGAATTTG
>NW_018202531.1:0-546 GCF_001263595.1 Phalaenopsis equestris | reverse complement strand
GGCTCGTTTACAGCCCTAGTGGTATGTATGTAAATGTTCCAAATAAGTATATTTTACATGCACGTAGTAATTCCTAAAATCATGCGAGCCTTGTTCCCGCTGGTCATTAAAGGACAAATAGACCCGGTTCGACAACGTGATTCCTAACTAAAGCCGAACAGTCCGCTCCGGGCGGCCCGGCCTGGTTGGACGGGTCTACTCACAACCAAAGAAAGGAAGAAATGACGCCGTTGATAGGATATACGGATTGAACAGAAACCTTTTATAAAGCGACATGGCACAACAAGCCATGTTAGTAATTATTTCATAACTATCTGTCATGCCTAAGTTATTCATCAGTGCACCAACTGTAGGACTGATGTTCGGATGCCCAACAATTTCGGGCTAAATTTGAATATCATAGATTAGTTAAAATCAATCAATAATCAAAATATATCATAAAACTAGGATGATGCAACCATGCCTATTCGAGAGATGAAGTGATAGTATTTATAGCAACATTAGTCATCTTTAATGTTATGTGGATCCTCACATTTTTTTTTTTTT
>NW_018202530.1:0-546 GCF_001263595.1 Phalaenopsis equestris | reverse complement strand
ATAAATATAAAAATCAAAATTTAGGTGTTAGATATTTTAATAGACAGGGATTATGTGGTATGAATGTAATTGCCCCATAATTTAATTTGGGGCAAAAATAAAACTGAAATTTGAATCAACAATACAAATATGCTATATGCTAACTATATAAGGTATTGTTTGAATTTTTTTAACAAACGGAAGAAGAAGAGGAAATAAGGTGTTTGAGAATTCCAATATATTTACATATCGAACAGTTAAAGTTTGATTTTTACACTTATACCAATATCTATTCTTAAAAAGTTGTATTTCACTTTTAAAAGTTCATAATAGTGGTTTCTTATATGATATGAATTGTTTGGCTGTTCTAAATGTAAAATTCAAAATTTAGGTGTTAGATGTAAATAGATGTAATTACACATTAATTTAATTTGTTGAAAAAATGAAAGTGGAATTTGAATCATGAATGTAAACGTGCTTATAAACTAACTATATAAGGTTTTATCTGAATTTTTTCTTACAGATGGAAGAAGAGGAGGAAATAAGGAGGTTGAGGAAAGAACTTGT
>NW_018202529.1:0-546 GCF_001263595.1 Phalaenopsis equestris | reverse complement strand
AGCCAGCCATCATGATCAGCCACATCCAGCCAGCCGACTACCCTAACTGGCCACGTCCGGCCAGCCGATTACCATGACCGGCCAAAATTACTCCACCCAAAGCTAGCCCTCCAATCTTGGTTAGCCACATGACACATAAGAAATCCAACGACAAAAACACTTCAGGTCGACATATCGGAGCAAAATAATGACCGAAATAACTTATATCGCCCTCCATAAAGTAAGTAGCAAATATATAATCTTATCTTTCACTCCATTTTACTTCTGTAAGTTGAGGACCCTCGACATATATAAAAGAGTCCCTAGACTCTCCCTTAACCCTCATGTAAATGTAGCCCTCCCTTTCTTCCCACTTGTAACCCTCAAATTTAGTGAAATGAAAGAACCCAAAGAACCAGGACACACCCCTCTTCTATCTTCATGAGGCAAATCTTTCTCTTTTTCTTTCTCCCTTTTTTTATCTCTTGGTCGACAAGCTCTATCCTTGGGCACTCACAAGACAGTTTTAGATTCAACAATATATATATATATATGTATATATATATA
>NW_018202528.1:0-546 GCF_001263595.1 Phalaenopsis equestris | reverse complement strand
GGGGTCAGAATTTAGGATTTTCCCCTTTTGATATCTTCTCTTTTTTTATTATTTTTTAATTGTAGTAGTTTCTAGTTTTAGAATTATATGTTATTGGTAATTTCTATGTACGTGCATAACAGTTATACATAAACATGTGCCTGTATTAATGTTGAGTTGATTTGTGTTGAATCAAATTATTTGGAGGAGTTATCTGCATGTTAGAGTATATTGATATTGAGTTGGAGTCAATAAAACTTGATTATAATTTGAGTGATATTCGAGTTGATTATTGATCAATAAAATTTGATTAAAATTTGAGTGATATTCGAGTGATTATTGAATTAGTTTTAAATATAGTTAACAACTTTATTTTAAAAGTTGTTCGCGTATAATTGAGGTGATGATCATTTGTGAAGTAAATACCAATTTGCCATAAACGATATGCTTTAGATTCTGTTAAGTAATCTTAACAAATTGACATGTTTAAAATTCTTTATTTACTCCTTTTTTTATTATTAATTGGAAATCAATCACCCATTTACCTTGGTTCTATCTTTTCCTTCT
>NW_018202527.1:0-546 GCF_001263595.1 Phalaenopsis equestris | reverse complement strand
TCATGGTCAACAATCAATATATCATCAACATATAGTAAAAGAATTACATGATCACTATTATAGAACTTTTTTTACAAAAATACAATGGTCAAAAGTAGTCTTAATGTATCCATTTGTTTTAATAAAAGCATCAACCTTTATGTACCACTGCCTTGGTGCTAGCTTTAACTTGTATAAACTTTTTATCAATCTGCAAATAAGATCTTCTTTTTCTTTGTCATTGAAACCTTCAAGCTACTCCATGCAAATATGCTCCTCTAAATCACTGGGAAGAAAGGTCATCTTTACATCAAGTTGTTCCACCTCCAAAAAATCCTAGTATAACTCAAATTAAACTAATCTTCATCACTAGTGAGAAAATTTCATCGAAGCCAACACCATTTGCCTCATAGAATCCTTTCACAACCAACCTTGCTTTGTACTTTGGTTGTGAGTAGTTCTCCTTTGGCTTCAATTTGAGCACATATTTGTTCTTTAAAGCTTTCATGCTCTTTGGTAGTTTCACCAGATAATAAGTGTGGTTCTCATGCAAGGATCTTATCTCAT
>NW_018202526.1:0-546 GCF_001263595.1 Phalaenopsis equestris | reverse complement strand
TCGCAAACAACGAGCTTTTTTGACAGCCCTATGTAACAAGACTGAGCAATAACTATTCACAAATTAACTTTATCCAAAAAAAAAAGAAAGAAATTAATTTATACAGTCAGCAACTCCATGCGGTACTGGAATAAAATGATAAACGTGAAGATGAAGAAAAAGCTCAAGAGCAGTACAGATAAATAAAAAAACAAGCATAGCAATCGACCCATATCAACAAAGACAACCGGTGATGCATGAGCTCTTACTAGAACAACAGCTGCGGCAGAGCCGTGCTTCTGTACATTTAGGGCAGGACCAGATACAGCCGCAGGAGTATTCCGGACACGATGGCCTCGGTAAGGAGCATGAATCTTCCCGGAAGCAGCAGCAGCAGCAGCGCCATCTCCAAGGCATGCAGGAGGAAAGATCGCAAGCTGGGCATTGAGGTTTTCTGCAGCAGGAAGTTTCGGGTGGGTGGCAGCAGCAACAGTGAGGAAGATGGCAGAAGGGAGATTTAGGGTTACAAGTAGAGGAAAAGCATGGCGGAAGGCGGCGGATGGGGAG
>NW_018202525.1:0-546 GCF_001263595.1 Phalaenopsis equestris | reverse complement strand
TACATAGAAATTAAGTGGTATTTATGTAAATCTTCTTTAATAAAAGGAATGCATCAAAATTAATTTGGTAATAGAAATAAGTAGCAATGCGACTTACCTTCCCAAGGCCTACATGGACAATAACAGTTTTATCAATTTTAAAATCTACACGTCCACATTTTGCCGCCTTTACAGCAGCAGAGACATCATTTGTCACAGATCCTAACTACAAAATGATAGAAATAATTTTTAAGTAGATAAACAAATATAAGCTTCATAGTATCAAATTAATAACTAGGAACTTACCTTGGGGTTTGGCATCAACCCACGCGGACCAAGAATCCGACCAATCTGATAAAAGAATACCAGATCAAATAATTAGGATAAGACTAATGATGATTTCATTAATGATCACATATATTCTAGAAAAATTAGATAACAAACCCTGGACAAACGAGGCATAAACATAGGAGTTGCTATGCACTTATCAAACTTTATTTTACCTCCTCCTGCAGATTTCAATCAAGAAATAATCAGGTCCTAAATTACCAATATTAGAAAAAAAAA
>NW_018202524.1:0-546 GCF_001263595.1 Phalaenopsis equestris | reverse complement strand
ATAGTAATTCTACCTTTCCCCCGCATCCACTTATGTAGCTCAGTAAATGTTTTCTTCTTTAGCAATCTGGTTTGACCTCTATCTCTAAGATTAAAAACATACGCTAGAATCTTTCTTCTGTCACTCTCTGAGAATACACCTGTGAGAAACTCTAGTCTTTCTAGGATATTGACGCATTTCCCCTGGATTTCTTCATAGTATTTGAACTCTTGATTTCGGACCCGACGTATCTTTTCGAGCTTGGATCAGGGTATCATCTGCAATTGCTAGAGCTACACATTTAAATGAACCTCTGAAGGAATCCAAGATGGTCCCGACTCTACAAATTTTGGAATGTATGGCTCGATATCTTGGTGCTCAGGACTCCTGAACCTCATGCTAGCAACTATATTTTCCTCAAACACCCCGTAAAGCACAAGATAAAGGACATTACATTCTGGGCACTCAGTAAGTAGTCCTGTCAACCATGACAGGCAAGTTATTCCAGCATTACACGTCGGGCATCCCGCACAAAGCTCCTTGGGGACCTCTGACGATGTGCATCCT
>NW_018202523.1:0-546 GCF_001263595.1 Phalaenopsis equestris | reverse complement strand
TTTTTTTTTATTTAATTTCCTCTTAGTATTTGAATCATATATTTCATTATTTGTAACAACAGTGCCAGCAAATACTTAAAATGATATTGTTCATAAAGTATTTTGAATTATCATGTTTAAAGCCATTATATATGATATATAAGATATTGTTATTAAAATTATTAGATTTATATTTAAAGAAGTTATGATCATGACAATATTATCAGATTTATATGATTAATAGTTAGGACAGAAAATTAATCCTTTCTCTTGACTTTATGTGCATACATGCCATAAAATATTCATTATTTAAGATTTCTAATTGTTATTACGAAGTTAAATTGTTGAGAGAGAGGCATTTATCTCAATCGAATCTATATAAATTAGCTTTCAGTCATCCCTAATGTACATAATAATTCGAGTACTACCTTCTTAAGGTCAACTATGTCAGTGGAAATTTAAACCCCCAACCTGAGAGATCTTATATCATGAATGTCAACCAACAGACTGGGTTATGTGATGCGCAGATACACAGATACACACATTATATTTATATATATATATATA
>NW_018202522.1:0-546 GCF_001263595.1 Phalaenopsis equestris | reverse complement strand
TTGCCAAGCCGCTTCCTAATCCCCTTGAATGCTTGCTCAACTCTCTTTCTCCCTCTTTATGTCCTATGCTCACTCTTTCTCATTCTATCCTCAAATAGTTAGTCATGTACAACACCTCCTACCATTTCCCCTCACCTAAACAATTTGCCTATCCCTTATTTCGGAACGACCAAAGGCCGTGCGAACCATCTCCCTTTGCCTCCTCTCTATGTACTTTCAATATTGCATAACACGTTCTCTAACAATCGCCGCCATCATCTAGGTTAGAACATTTGTATTAACATTAACAGTAGGTGATACTTCATTTTCTAGTGGACTCCCTTCTTTTATTATCTCGGGTATATCTCCTTGCCTGAAAGGATACAATTACTTAAGTTAAAAGCAACTTACATTTTCAAATTTATTATTATAAATTTCTTTGCAATTATCTAAATGACTCTTTCATCAATCATTCATTAATTAATCCTAGATTTTGGCTCTCATATCAATCTTGTCACGACCCGGCCTAGAGACTTGGAATTACCAAGGCGGGAATTGACGATCGGA
>NW_018202521.1:0-546 GCF_001263595.1 Phalaenopsis equestris | reverse complement strand
ACATTGTCTGCCTCATATTTTTTCTTACTCAAAAATTAAGTATCTAGATTAACAATTTCAATCCATTGACACTTTTGTTTGTCATTTATTTTTCTCAATATTCTGATGGTCATCAAAGCACTAAGCTCAAAAAGAATTTTAATGCATGATGTTTATGAAAAGCGGTTATTAGAAGACATGAGAACATTTATTTACCATGGATACTTCACGGAGAAGATAACAGGAAGCTAAGATATAAACATCACGAGGAGAAACTCTAATGGCTTGGATAACCAAGTTATACTCCAACAACGAATGGTTGCGATGATGGAGATGTTGATTAAAAAAATACCTGTGGTGATCCTAGAATCAAAATACAATAAAGATTGATCCTATTGGAAGATATCACCATCACTATAGCAAAAATCCAGCGTAAGTTCTTTGAGTAAGAAAATGATTTTAAAGATGAGTGCCTTGAAGCTACTTTTGATGATTATGTTAATTTGAAGAAGCTCTATGGGTGGGACATCAACTTGAAATTTATTTCCTTCTCTATGGGTAAAAATT
>NW_018202520.1:0-546 GCF_001263595.1 Phalaenopsis equestris | reverse complement strand
ATATATATATATATATATTCGTTCATTATTTTAGAAAACAAAAAAATTGACATGTTGTACACAGGTGGTGCTTGTGGCTATGGTGATCTGGTGGGCAAGCCACCCTTTTCCTCCATGGTGACTGCAGGAAACCCTAATCTGTTTTTATCAGGCAAAGGATGCGGTGCATGTTATCGGGTAAGGAACATTCATTCACTATTTATATAATCAAACATGTAAATGATTATAAAGCATTTCAATAATTATAATTAGATAGCAGTAATTAACGATCATAAATTAATTAGGTTAAATGTACAAATAACTCTATGTGTTCTGGGAAGTCAGTGGTGGTGACCATCACTGATGAATGCCCCGGTGGACCGTGTTTAAAGGAGACGATTCATTTCGACCTAAGTGGGTTGGCATTTGGGTCCCTTGCCGTGCCGGGCAAAGCTGATCAGCTCATGGGAGTTGGTGTGCTCGCTGTTGATTATACTCGGTAAGTTTCATCATACATACCACCCAATTAGCGTGTCAAAATGGCTTGTTGTTCGCGAACAGCTCATG
>NW_018202519.1:0-546 GCF_001263595.1 Phalaenopsis equestris | reverse complement strand
TTTTAAGAAACTAAAAGGGTCTTTAGCATCACCACAGCTCTAAAAAATCTCAAAGGAAAATGAAGAATTGTCTTTGTAATTGGGGGTTAGAACTCAGGCCATTAGCTCAGCCTTAACCTGAGGAGCTGAGAAGTTCTCGGTCTACCACATCAACCAGATCCTCTGAGGCTTTGAGCATAATTATACAATAATGAAGAATCTAACATTTTACCTCATTGTTTCCACCAACAAGCTTTGAACATTCTTCTAGACACATCCATTGAAAGTCATAATTGACCATCCAATTGAATTTACCTCACATTCTGAAGTATTTCAGTAAACTCTTCACAAGAGTGGTGGAGCTCTGTGAGTTTGACATCTCTTGCATACCCCAGATTGTGATCAAAGCACAAACAAATGTTAAACTTCTGTTATATTTTATTGAACCAAGCAATCCGACAAAGGAGTACCTATTTAAAGCCATTCTTTGATATACCCATTAACAAAGCATTAAACCAAACTATAGTGGGGTTTGGTCTAACCCTAATAAGCTTATACAGTGAGAAA
>NW_018202518.1:0-546 GCF_001263595.1 Phalaenopsis equestris | reverse complement strand
AAATAGAATGAACAATTAGAAGATAAATAATAAGAGATTACCACATATATCATAAAAAAATATTATTATTTTAACCTTTTTAATACCTTAAAGATAAAGTTATGAAATTTAACATAATCTATGTTAATATTTTTTTAAACGAGTCGGCTCATTAGCCAACAAGTCTAGTCGGGGCTGGCTTGAGCTTTTGTCTTGTTAGCTCATCGAGCTCAGTTTAGGAGCCACTTATCGAGCCTAGCTCGAGCCGGCTCAGGAGTCGCCTTGACTCACTTGCACCCCCTATGTAAAATCTCTCACACGAGTAATTGGGTCTATTTGTGATCAACTTTTATTTTATATGCTCAAATTGCTTAATTTTTATTTGGTCATTTGCCACGAATTTTAAGGACCATATATAATCAAGCAAAAATATCTTTGAATTTGACTTAATTGATTAATTTACTAAGTGGATTAAGGCTAAGTCTATTAATGGTCTATGTAACAGTCTTTATGATTATTAATCCACTATAATAGAAAACCTTCACTTGATTTCCAAAACAAAAAAAA
>NW_018202517.1:0-546 GCF_001263595.1 Phalaenopsis equestris | reverse complement strand
TATATTTTATATATGGCAAGTAGCAAGGATGATTTGTTGTTCTAACATAGATCCCCAAGCTCCCATTTTGTTGGTTTCACATTCGATTGTTTTTTTTTGCAATTCAGAGCTCGAACCTCTAATCATATGTATTTCTATATGAATGTTTCTTATGTTTTGATAAGATTATTTTCCTCATTAAACTTGCAATTATTCTTTTTTCCTATTCTAGATCTCAAGCTATTGAGGCCCTCTTTCTTTTCTTTTAATTTTGTCTTCTAATTTCTTCAATGAGATCTTCATGATCACAATTTTGACATCAACTCTAGCATGTAACTTCTTTATGTTCTTCCAAAGAGAATCAAAACACATATCTCTTTCTCAAAAAACTAGCATAATTAATCAACATAAAATTAATAGTATTCACACACTAAACTCAATTTCACTGCTAGAAGATAAAGGAGGGATATAAGATTGAGGAATACAAAAAATTTCTTATGGATGATCATTAGAGCATCTGGTGAGAAAAATAAACTTGTTATCTTTGATTGGCATCACACAATACTA
>NW_018202516.1:0-546 GCF_001263595.1 Phalaenopsis equestris | reverse complement strand
AATAATTTCATCATGTACTGGTGATATTTCGCTAGTATTGACTTCAAAATCTTGTACTATGCGACTACGTGCTGAATGATGAGTTGTAAGTTACCGTAGATGACAATGTCTATTATGTCCATAGATATTGCTAATTATAGTCTGGTGATCAAAGCTTCATTCTCTACTTCATTTCTTATGCACATTTTTGTTAGGTGGTATGAAAATCTCAACATTGCAAGATCCGATGTAGAAAAAATAAAACCAATCCTTGCTATTCCTGGTATAACTGTTTGTGATTCTTTGTCGTTCCTGGTTGACGAAGCTCCATCAAAGTACATCTCTCTATGTCGAGCACTGGATGGTTACACTTGAGGTATCTATTCATTGGGTAAGTCACCATTGACCTTATGAGACAGCATGTAATGTCTACTCAAATATTGCAACGGATTAACTTTTGAAACCAAGTTGACCTTATGAGACAACATGTAATGTCTAAGTTTTTGGACGATAAAACCCAAAACTAAACAATACTTCTCAATAGGAGGATACTTTACCTTTATTGGT
>NW_018202515.1:0-546 GCF_001263595.1 Phalaenopsis equestris | reverse complement strand
TAAATGAGGTTAAATATTCAATTTGTTGGATATCCGGGACCATTTGGAGCAACATTAGAATTAAATTGACTTGATTCTTGGATATCCTTAATTTCAAGATGTGTAAATGAGGGTAAGTATTCAATTTGTTGGACATTTTCAAGTTTTAATAATGTTTTTTAATTTTAAGTGATTCAAATAAGACTAGGTTTGAATATAATTTTTTTATTAATATGTTTAATAGCATGAGTCCATTTGAGATATTTGTTGGGTTTTAGCCCGGAGAACATAAAAATCTTATCAGTCTTTTTATTGAGTCTACTTCTAGTTTATTTGCACAATTATCAATATCTATGATTTATATGAGGATGTTCATGGAAACTTGCTATTAATTATGAAATTTATAAGTTCTATGCTGATGTGAGCAGGAGATACATGAAATTTAAACTTGGTAATAAATTCATTGTGCCTTCCCCTTTTCAATGACTTCTATCGAGAATGTTTGCGTAGTAAAATGTGAGGTTGATGGGATCATTTGGAGCACATTAGAATTAAATTGATTTGATT
>NW_018202514.1:0-546 GCF_001263595.1 Phalaenopsis equestris | reverse complement strand
AAGAATTGTGTGGTATGTATGTAAATTTCTCTTTTATTTAGTGTGTTGTTATGTTATGGGTAGTTTTTTAGTACTTTACATTTTGTTTTTCAGAACAATTTAAATTATCAGTTTTGTTTTTTTTTAATTTGCCTTTGATGGTACTAGTCATCATAAGAAGGGTTGACTATTTTCATTTAATTGCCAGCAATCATAAACATTTCTTTTCCAAATGATGAAATTCTCTATGTTTGATGATTTTGTTAGATGTAATTTAAACTCAAAATGGATTTCAAACCTTTTAAATACATGAATTGCATTTTCACATGCGTAATGAGTGAAAACAAATTACAATGATGTTAGCGATGTGTGTAAATATGAAATTTTGGGTTTGATATTTGTAAATACATAAGAATTGTATTCTATTTATGTAAATGCACATTTTTTTAATGAAAGACATCTCCCCTTATGGTCTCCAGTTTGAGCTTCATTCGTGGACCACATATGTAAGATAAGCAACTATAACTAATCGAGCGCACAATTCTTATGTATTTACATATCTCACAC
>NW_018202513.1:0-546 GCF_001263595.1 Phalaenopsis equestris | reverse complement strand
ACACTTTGCAAAACTTCCAACTTCTTTATAAATTATTGTAACCCTCAAAGGAGTTCTTATTTCTCATGTTTTAAAGCAACTTTTTTATTGTCGCTTCACTTATATATTATTTATTTCTAAAAGTTCATAAAACTTCTATGTCAATCTTCCTAATGCAACTAAGCATCTTATCCACATCAAATTTTGTTCAACTATAAAATTTCAATTTAGATATCTTAACAACATATCTTGAAGGTACACCAAATCTCATCTATTAAAATCCACCATCTTATTTAACATAAAAGTGTTTATTTTAATTGCTCTTTATATGCATGCAGCAACATTCACAACAACTATTCTATATTGACATCAAACTTGCTTTTGAATAAAGGTTTGGTACAAAAAAACTACTTTTCTATGCGTAAAAAGTTCTCGAGATTTAGCAGCTTAGGGGCCTATCTGGGATCACTTTATTTTTTTTTTATTTTATATTCAAAAAATATATTTATTTGACATATTTTTTAATATTTTTGTTCTTTTAAATGAATAAATTAAGTTATTTTTAAA
>NW_018202512.1:0-546 GCF_001263595.1 Phalaenopsis equestris | reverse complement strand
AAATTTTGGTATTAATTTGATTATTAGTTTACAAGTCCTAACTTTGATGCTGCAACTCAAGCTCCCTAAATCAAATTGGTGCAACACTTGGAACTAATTTTTACATATAGTTCAGCTTATGTCAAGAAAATCAGATAACAATTACAATAACTATGAAGTCACTCCAATAATGCAAAATATATTAACAAAACTTATTCCTCCCCAATATTAGAATGGTTCAGTGATAATGACCGCATCATATAAAATAGAGTTCATAAACCCTTCATTTTACTATTCTAAGTTGTCTATAAATCATGCCTTGTCAGACCTACCCCACAAGAAAAAGAAGTGGCCATTTTGCATGCAATAGCTATTAGCAACAGGAATAGATAGAATTCATACTTAGACTTTCCACCAAGGAAAAGTTAGTGGGGACAATTAATCATAAGAGGAGAAATCACAGAAGTATGGGTACCAGCTCAGTTTATCAATACATATTTTGAGATTAAATTTCTCCTATATCAAATTTATATTTTGACATTCAATTTTTTCAAAAAAAAAAAAAAA
>NW_018202511.1:0-546 GCF_001263595.1 Phalaenopsis equestris | reverse complement strand
AAAAAAAAATGGAGCATAATGATTAGATTTCCACATACCTGTGCAGAACAAACACAAGCAACATAATATGTCATTTATCTATCATTAGAAAAGATAAAATAAATCCCAAACATAACTAAATAATGATACTAAATGAAATTAAAGATAAAGGGATCAAAGTGCTCAAAATTCACAACTACATAAATTAAAAATTTGATTAAGAAGAAATGAAGAAACTTGCTTCTCATCACCATCCAACTCCTCCTCCTCATCCTCCTCGAAAGCAATCTTATGTTGCTCGTCTCAAAACTCTCCGTCAGGCATGTCACAGATACTCATATACTATTATTATTATTATTATTTTAAAAAATCGTATGCTTTATAATGATGCAGATACTCAGATACTCACTTATGAATGGAAAAAAATACTTAAAGAGCGTAAACATTAATGAAATTTGGGGATGGAAATAGTCTATTTTTTTAGGATGAGCAAACTTATTATGTTGTTAAAATTTTCTATACACTCATTATTTTTCCTATGAAATTTCAAATTTTATTCATTATAAA
>NW_018202510.1:0-546 GCF_001263595.1 Phalaenopsis equestris | reverse complement strand
AAAAAAATAAAAGTAAAAGTGATAAATATGTAATTAACATAAATAAAGTAGTATTTAATGCAAAACTAATTCATGGAAGCACTGCATACCATAGTTAAGTGTAATTTAAGCGCTAATTAAATAATTATGAACTTATTATTATATTCAATCTCACATGTAATTAAATGTAAAGATTAAAGTTCAGGAGTGAGATATGTAAATACATAAAACTTACGCAGTATGTACGTAAATCTTCCAAAATAAAAATATGTTTTGGGGGTTCGATTTACGTCTTGTTTTTATAAACATAAATTAGAAACGAGATTGAAAATGAAAAAAAAGAAAGTAAATGTGATCTATATTTAATTAACATAAGTAAATATGTGTGAATTAGTCAATAGTATTAATTTATTAGTTAATTATCTTAGAGTGACAGGGTTTTTTTTAGTTTAAATTGCATATTAGCATATTACTAAAATTATTATGACAAATAATGAAATTTTAAAAATTAATGTGGGAATTTTAGATATTAATAAGTTCATAATTAATGAGTCAAAAATTAATCTG
>NW_018202509.1:0-546 GCF_001263595.1 Phalaenopsis equestris | reverse complement strand
AATCGTCTACCTCTCGAATTGTAGGTGTTAGGGTTAGGGTTTACGAGAAATTGCATACCTCTCAAATGTAAGTGTTTATCATTTATATATTCGGGTTGTATTGTTTTGTGTTAGTGAAATATTTTTCTTTTTTTGCCCTAATCTCTGTGAATTCTCGTCTCTTTCCTATCGTTTTCCCTTCAACTTTGGCCTCGAGTTCGAAAAAGCGTTGCTTTTGCTTTACTTTTTATTCATCTTGCTTTCTTTCTATTATTATATGCATTTGTTGTTGGATATTTAGATTGTATTTATTTTATCGCTTATTAGGATGTCAAAGAGTGTTTACAGTTTTACTTTAAGCTTGCAAATAATGTCATTTAAATTCTTAGTGTTTGCAGTTTCAATTTAAAGAATATTTACATTCATACCACTCAATTCCTACGCAGCAGATACTGAGAAGATTTATACAGCTAACTTGGAATTAGTCCAGCACAGAAGATTTATCCAAGAACCTAGCATTATTGGAAGTCCTACGCCAAAAAGGGGTGCAGTTGCGTCGTGGTATAT
>NW_018202508.1:0-546 GCF_001263595.1 Phalaenopsis equestris | reverse complement strand
CACTTGAAAATTTCTTTCTTAACAACTTCTTTTATTTTAGGGATCATTCTCCTTTCCGGATTAGCCCTAGGTCTATGATTATCTTCCAACTAAATTTTTTGCATAGAAGGGATAATTTTCTCCATTCAAAGGCTTTTTTAAAATTCTTCATTATTTCTGATAATTTTCTTCGTGATGTTTGGTTAAGTTTGAGGATATTATAATGGGTAATGTAGATGAATTCCCCAAAAATACATACTTCAAATTAGCAGGGAACACCTTCATCTCAAGTTTCGGGGGATGCTCTATTTAAGGAATCAGAGGTTTACTTTTTTCAGTAGTGTCTAAAATTTTGAAATTTTCCTTAACATAATTTGAATGCTTAGTATTTATTTCATTTGATTTATCTTTAAAATATCTTTGACTTTCATTTTTTAGTTCTTTTTGATTGTTATGACTTCACATCTTGGTAATGCTTAGCAATCATATAATCAATGATATCTAATCTATAACATTTGGTTTCTTTTTCTCTAGCTAGATACTTCATATATTTAAGCACATTAAAAG
>NW_018202507.1:0-546 GCF_001263595.1 Phalaenopsis equestris | reverse complement strand
TTGTTAGCATTTAATAAATTTTGAAGATGTTAAATCTGAGAATTTGTCCGATTATAAATTTATTAAATTCTATAAATTTTGTAAAATTATTTGACAACTTCTATCACAATTTAAGACTGTTATAGCGTGAAAAAAAAAACAAAAAAAGTTACGAACAAATTCTTATCCTTGGAGTTTATATACACAGATTTGTAAAATTTAATAAATCTCAGACTTACGGCAAACATCGGTGAATTCTGGATTTAACAAATTTAGGACTTTATTTTGTCTAAAATGACCATTTGATAATATTTAATTTACATCTCGCTTAAATTCTGAGATAAATTTGTTGCCAGAAAGCCCCTTGTTGTCAGAAAGCCTCTAAAGCAGTAGCTGAGACTTAAGTTAATATAATTTATAAAATCCATTAAATTTTGGATTTTCATTTATTAAATTCATAAATTTGCGGGATAGGGTAAATTCTTAGATTTCGTTTGAGTGTGTGTTTAACTTCCATGTCATTCACCTGGACGTGCACGTGTTGTTCACTCGAAGGAAGCGGAAGAG
>NW_018202506.1:0-546 GCF_001263595.1 Phalaenopsis equestris | reverse complement strand
AAAAAAATGTCAAATTCAGCATAACAAATATATTCCATTGAAAACATCACAAGTATAACAAAATAAAAACACCTCAAACTAGCATTATATAGTCATAATGAACTAGTGGTGCAATTGTAAATTCTACGTATCATGCATTATAGTTTTGCATTTTGTCTACAATGCTACATATCATGTGCTACAGTGCTACAAAGCCAAGACTATAGCTATACTTTGTTACATAAAATATATGAGAATAAACACCTTTTAAATGCACTTAATATGAAACACTCAATTCCACGACACTAAACCATAAGCTTTTAGTTGTTTCTTCTTCTAGTGCATACTTTCATTAAATTTTGTGTTTTCATACAAATTACAGAACATATACACGATAATATAACAAATAAAAAAAAATCTTGAGTAGCCTTTCAAGTGGTACTTTATAAAAAGTCCTCAGCCTGACTATGACAATTTATTTTTGTGATGAATTAAATTGATAGAAACTTTATGCAGTCTACATTCCCTTCCAAATAATATTTAATCATTGACTATTAATTTTTAAAA
>NW_018202505.1:0-546 GCF_001263595.1 Phalaenopsis equestris | reverse complement strand
AGAGAGAGAGAGAGGGAGGCAGCTTTCACATAGCTGCCATGAAATTTATATCTTACCAAACAACTAAGCCAAAACTTTAACTTGCATAAATCCACTTTAACCTCTCAAAACATTTATAACCCTTACATTTATGAACAAAACCAATCTTCTATCATCACATACCATCATTTTGTCCTTATTTACACTTCTCAAGCATGCTCACTTCAAACCATGGAAAACATGCTTCTGAAAAAAGCAGAAGAATAAGGAGATTGGAGAAGATAACAAGCACAAAGAGCTCCTTATCAAGGCAATTGAAAAAAGTTTGTCCAATTGGCATTCATAGAAGCATCTCAACCCTTACTCTATCCTCTCTTTCGCTCTCTCAAAACTCGAATGATTCTTCTTTTAACAGCTCGATATCGAGCTTAGATCATAAGTTGCCATTCTCGCTTCGCCGAATCTTTCGTTCATGGAGAAGGAGAGAGATGTCAATTGATGGAGTGGCTAAGGGCAGCATAGATAGTGCAGAGTTTGAATTTTTGAGAGGGAGGGAAGAAGAAGAAG
>NW_018202504.1:0-546 GCF_001263595.1 Phalaenopsis equestris | reverse complement strand
ACAGACAATTGATACGAGTGTATCTATTGTACGATTTGTATTGGTTGTACTCGTATTTTATGTTCGGCTGTATTAGGACTCCACACATAATATTCTCGCTTCATTTGTTGAGATTTGAATTCACATCACCTTCACTAATGTTGTTGGATTGGACCACCCCCCTCATTTATGTACATCCAATTGTCAGTTTTAATTTAAGAAAAGTAGTAATGCATGAAAGTTCACTAATTTATTGACTTTCAATTTTGCTAACTATAGTTCATGAATTACTTATGTTCTTATTAAAGGCCTAATGTCAAAATACATTTTTGCATTTCTTCTTGTTGCTGTTAAGTCAAACAAATCCTACTGGTTCGGTGCACAATATTCTCTTTTATTTTTATATGCTTTTTTAAACGGAGCTGCGTTCAGATGTTAACATTTCACCAGTTTTCTACAGATATAAGTCTTAATGGGCATTTAAATAAGATACCACCAAACTCCTATGTATTTACATATCTATCACTTAAATTTTATTTTATTTGCATTTGTAATATCATCTTTTTT
>NW_018202503.1:0-546 GCF_001263595.1 Phalaenopsis equestris | reverse complement strand
CCCTTCATACCATAAGGGGCCTGCAATATATCGGTTTGGTTCGATCACTCGAAAAAGTTATTAAACCAATTAAACCAAATCGATCAAATAAGATGTTGAATTGGACTAAAACTGGATTGAAATATAATTCAGTTAGTTCGGTTTGATTTTGGTTTAATCGAATTAGAAAATCCTAAGGAAGATGGTCTGTATTTGGCCAGTTAAAATTAATTACCAACGGAATTAATTTAATTATCATATAATTTATTTTTTTAACTATTTTTTTTTCCCAAAATGAACTAGTAACTAAAATACAAATAATCTTTTGTCCAAAATAAAAAATTGAATTGTGCTTTCATGTCTTATTAGAAATTGGGCTCGTCAAGTAGAAAACATTACTTGTGATGGACAACACGTTCGGATGACGGTTCGGATATGACTACATTGACGTGTATTTGGCCCATTCGGACTGTCGTCCAGATGTGCAATCGCTACACGTAATATTTACTCCCCATCAAAAGTCATATGGCATTGTACACTTCCGTGCTTCAATGTCATAGACTCAGG
>NW_018202502.1:0-546 GCF_001263595.1 Phalaenopsis equestris | reverse complement strand
AAAATCCTCAACCTATAGAATTTCATGGAATTTAAAGGAATCAGACTACCTTCCACAGACCCTAGAATTTCATGGGAATCAAAATTCAGGTACTGACCACGAGTGCTAAGATTGCTGAGAAGAGAATAAAACTGAAGCCTATCCCAAATGCTGAGATTTTGTGAATACAGAGATTTTGTGAGGAGTGTGACACTCTGTGGTGGTTGTGATAAATTTGTGCAGATAAAGACATTCGTGCTGCGAAAGCAGAGAGAGTGGAACTTTGAATTCGAGAGGAAAAAAATTATTAAAGTTATCATTTTTCATGTTGTCTTTATCACATTTGACTATCAAGGTTATATCTGTCAATTTTAAATTCCATTTATTGATTTTTCAAAAAATTTATTTAAATTCTATTAGTAGATTTTTGTTGTATTGTTCTTTGTTTACGATAAATTAGAGCCAACGTATGGTTCCGTGGTATTTTATTCATTGCACAAAAAGGGCAATTTGACAATCATACTGAAATTTGAAATAAATTTCATTAAACTGCTTCAAATATGTGTT
>NW_018202501.1:0-545 GCF_001263595.1 Phalaenopsis equestris | reverse complement strand
AGCCACAAAGCCATAGAAATCTCCCACAAAAAGCATACTACAAAAACTCTAACATTATTTCATCACCTCTAAAATGTGAAACAAGAAGCTCTCCTAGATAATGCAATGACAATAAGACAATCACCCAAGAAAGTGCAATGAAAACATGAGAATCTACCACAGAATGCACGATAGTTGGGTGAAAGATGGTCGTGAAAAAAGATCTCAGGTTCTTTTATGGGTAGGGATGGAGAAAACTTTATTCATCTCAATAATGCAAAAAAAAGATCTTGTTGATCGCATGCTAAGTAGAATGGGGGCGAGTTTATTCTATGCCACAACATGAAAGAAGATCCTATTGATCGTCTGCTATGCAGGATAGGATCATTTTTTTTCTATTTCATAAGATCAAAGAAAATCCCATTAATTTCTTGGTACAAAGGATGGATATGAATTTCTTTTTTATTACAACATGAAAGAATATCTCGTTGATCAACTACTATGCAGGTCGGGAACAACTTCTTCTTTTGGAAAACATCAGATCACTTGCTAGACAGGGATAGGCA
>NW_018202500.1:0-545 GCF_001263595.1 Phalaenopsis equestris | reverse complement strand
GAGAACATTATATGGAGTTATTCAGAGGTCATTTTTAGTTCAGCATTGGACTCATCGCCAAATATCCAAATATAAGAGATAAACCTCAGCTTGGTAATGAATCCGAGGAGCTTGAAGAGGATTAAAATTCTTTAATGGGATCTCAGTCCTATCAGTAAAGAATAGGTCTCTCTTGAGTGGGTGCTAATAAGAGGGGGGGGCAGTCTGCCACAGATTTCACCCCATATTTGACTTCTCCTTACCTACTAGTTCATCAGCTGCACTCGGCCGAATATGAGCAGAATAAATGGGGTTAGAACTGGGATGGCTTGATACATGATTCATGAGAATGCCCATCTATCTACAATTCCCGCTCAGGACGTGCCAAAAGTGGACGAATACTTATTCTACCATAATATGCTTTGGAACGACAACGCCTATTGGATCGATCTACTAGGACTATAGTTGACGATTTGTCCATCCCGAAAGATTACAACAGCTCCCTCACCGTTCATGTGCCGACAGAAGCTTCGACAAATGAGGTCAGAACTCCCCCAACCCTAAGA
>NW_018202499.1:0-545 GCF_001263595.1 Phalaenopsis equestris | reverse complement strand
GCACATAATTCTTATGTATTGACATGTCTCCTACAAACTTTCATATTTACATATAAAAAATTGAGTGATATGTGTAAATATTAAAGTTTAGATGCGAGATACTTAAATAGATAAGCATTGTATGATATATATATATATATATATAATTTTGTATATATAAATGTCTTTTATTTTACGTAGGATGAGCATTGGAAGAGAATATTTTAGAATTTTACCTTCCATTTCGAACTAATTTGTGGGTGGTGACTAAGTGAGCTTTTGAGCTCTCTAAATATATATTCTTTCTATGCAATCCCTCATAATGATTAGATGAAGTTAGGCTTGAATTAATACACTCTTAATATGTTTGAATTCATCTTATTGGGATTCACTTTTAAAGCTTGAATTTTAAAGAAAAAAATCATTTGGCCTCAAAATTAATTCTAAAGTAGCTTATTTGAATATTTAATGGTTTTTAATTTTAAAAAATATGCCAAGATTTATATTTGTTGAGATGATTTTTTTATTGATGTATTAATTTCATTTTTCAATTTATTTATATTATT
>NW_018202498.1:0-545 GCF_001263595.1 Phalaenopsis equestris | reverse complement strand
AGGGTGAGTTCTCAAAAGTAGGAAACCGAGTAGACGTTAGGCATGACATGACGAAACACACAAAGATTAAAAGGCCGAATACGACTCCGACAACAGATATGACGAGAAAGAAAATATAATAAACACACTTACGTTGGTAAACGACATAATTAAATAGTTTGAGATCCCCAGGAATCTGAATATAATCATAGCCCACGTATAATTTTAATAAGAAAATACCCCTATATAAAGAGGAATAGTTAATGCCAAATGGATGATTTTTTCCCATTGAATGGTTATCTGAGAATTAATACAATGCATCATTTAGGCTCTGTTAGACTCTCTTTAACAGTGCAAGCAGGGGCGGCTATCTGGTCAAGTTTCTTGGATGGCTGGAAGTACATTCCAAAAGTGAGGAAAATGTAAAGGCAAGAAAAATTGTTCCTTCTATTATAAGATCACGAAAAAAAGACATCTGGTTGTATAATTTTTTTGAATTGTCACTCAGATGTTAAAATTCACAATAAATAATTCATATTTTTGTTTACTTTTTTATCAAAATTTTT
>NW_018202497.1:0-545 GCF_001263595.1 Phalaenopsis equestris | reverse complement strand
ATATATTATAAGATCCTTAAGAGAATAAGGCATAGGCATGGAGCTTAATATATCTCATATTCATGTCCCCTCATTTACAACACAACTCATTATTGCTCCCTAAAAAAGGCTATCATGGAATCATATACCACTTGCTTGGCAGAGACTCCCATTATAAAATCAAGATGAGCAAAATTCTGCACAAAATGAACAATCAACTTTTCAGGTTGATGGAACTTCAGATCATCAAGCAAATGCCCAACATCTTCTACGTCAGAAAGAGAGTCTCTCCCACCATAGCTCAGGTAAAGCGGCAAACTGTTTGGAATATCTGATAAATTGTACACTGGAGGTGTGCTCTGGCCATATTTCCCTATATTTCCAATTCCATAGTTGTATTTTGTTAAGGTACGATCTCTGAACGCTGCAAAGAAAGAAATGTTAATAGTTAGAAGGGGCATTTACATACATACCACTGAATTCCTAAGAATTTGCATATCTAATAAGTAAATTTAATTCGCTTTTTTAATTTATTCCATCCAAATTATTCATATCACATAAAAAAT
>NW_018202496.1:0-545 GCF_001263595.1 Phalaenopsis equestris | reverse complement strand
GAGTGTCCACCCACCCATAAAAATTAGTTGAAACACCTTTCTAGAGATGAATGCATACTCTTTCTTGTTCTAAGAACATGCAAACCATACAAAAGCAAACTCTGCAATATACTTTCTAAAATAGTAATTCGACCTCCAAAGGAAAATGAATTATTTTTCCAATCATGTGTTCTTTTCCTAACCTTTTCCACTACCTCATCATGTTGTTTCTACCTCTGCTACCCCTTAAGGAGGTTCACCCCCAAGTATTTGAGTGGGAGAACAGAAAGAGAACAACCAGTGAAGTTAGTGGCCCAATTTACATTTCCTTAGGCACATTTTTCCCCATAAAAAGTGACATTTTTTTGAGTTGAACATGAGGAAAAAAATAGATTGGAAATCCTCCAAAAACTCATTGATTTTCTTAATTATTTGTTTACTAATATTAGGAAATAGTATCACAACATTAGCATAGGCCAAATGGGTGACTGAGACCGTAGATTTGTGAGTGAAATGCAGATTTGTAAAAACACCAAATATATCATTAAGTGAAAAAGAAAAGTAAT
>NW_018202495.1:0-545 GCF_001263595.1 Phalaenopsis equestris | reverse complement strand
TCCAACAGACATTTGTAATAATTCTATCTTGACAAAATTCTTGTTAATGATTGCTGGTTCCACCAATATCTCCTCACTTTTTTCACTCATTTAACTTGTGCTGGTTCTGATCATGGACCTTTATTAATACCAATGACATCCCCAAGCAATCCTGCTCAACATACTCCCTTCAGATATATGAATATGCGTTCTACACACCCTCTCTTTGTCAACTTAGTTGCCTCCAATTGGTTTGGAGCTGACCACCATGATCCCCTTGTCAAACTTAGCCTTCTACAAATAAAATTGAGCAAAGCCCTTAGAAAGTGGGGATGGGACACATTTGGTAATGTGCACTCTAATGTTGTTTCTGCTGAAAAAGAAGTTGAGGACCTTAAGGTTGTTGTTCAGAATGGTAATGCTAAGGAATCTTCCTTGCTTACTGCACAAACTAATTTTATTACTACCATTGAAAATCAAGAGCTCCTTCTCAAACAAAAGGCCTCTATTATCATCTTTACTGATGGAGAGAGAAACACAAAATTCTACCATGCTTACATAAGTTA
>NW_018202494.1:0-545 GCF_001263595.1 Phalaenopsis equestris | reverse complement strand
AACATAAGGAGCATGGCCAGGAGGAAGCATAACTGGAGTTCCAACAGCAGAAACAATGTGGCCTGGAACTGGATGCCCCACAGGCGCTCCATATATTCCCATGGCAGCTACATTGGGCTGTAATGGAGGCGGATTAATGAAGGATCCTACAGGTGGTGCACAATTCACAATACCCTGACCAGTTATAGGCCCCTGGGAAGAAGTTTGTACATCTCCATTATTCACATTGGTGATGTCGTGGATGCTCGACCGACGCCGATCTCGATTGATCGAATTGAGGCGAATGAAGTATTTTTGTGCGTGGCTTGCGACCTGTGTGGGTGTCCTCGACACGACGAAGTTTCTCGATATGCTCCTCCAGTCGCCTTTTCCAAACTTCTCGAGGCCGAGTAGAAACAACCTGTTGACAAGAGGTGCCTGCTTCATTAAGAATTATATGGGTGGCTTTTGTTTGGGCTTTATAAGAAAAATCAAATGGAAGATTTACATACATACCACTAAATACTTGTATATTTACATATCTCACTTCTAAACTTTCATATTTA
>NW_018202493.1:0-545 GCF_001263595.1 Phalaenopsis equestris | reverse complement strand
AAAAAGATAAATTGCAACACTTGAATGTTTCAAAGCTTGTAATGTTTTTCTTGGATGAATGCTTGAATGCCCCCAAATGAGGGGAAGAGAATCCTATTTATAGTCCTCCCCAAGCCTCAAAAAACTTTCTAGTCTACATTAGAGTTGTCTAGTTTCTAGATAGTTCTACACAATTCTCACATATACATATATGACCCCAGACCTTTCTAGGTTATTCTTAAATTATTCTTGGAGCTTTTCTAACTAACATACTCTGGAATGTGGTGGAATTTTCTAGATTTCCTTGAATGGCTCTCTAGATTATGGTCTTCTTTAGAATCTTCCATCTCATGCTTGCCTTGCCAATTTCTTAAATATGGCAAATCGTGACATGGAGTTTGATTGATTAATCGAGTTCAAGCTCGGGTTTGAACTCGAGCTTATGTCTACGATTCAAAGTCCCAACTCGCAAGCTGGTTTGTTCACTATGAAAGAGAAAAAAATAATATTAATTTATTAACTGGTACTATTATAATGAAATGATAATGAGCAGATTTGGGGATATA
>NW_018202492.1:0-545 GCF_001263595.1 Phalaenopsis equestris | reverse complement strand
ACTCTTTATTTTTTTAATTTACTAACATACCATCTTTACCTCTATAAATAAACGTGTGTTCTACAAAAAAAATATTTCGTCCATCCGAACGTCCGCACTTTCGGACGGCCAACCGCTGGTAGTCATGTCGCCCGCCGATGACTTATATGACGACGTGACTGTCGGTGGTGGCAGTTGGTGGTCTGAATGTGCGGTATCATGATAAAATAGTTTCTCGTGATCTGCCCATGTAAAATAAACCTTTCAGAAATATTATTATTTAGATTTGGTTTACTTCTTTTCTGTTCCCAATATGATACAATGACCACTTTAGATACATATGGTGAAATATTTACGTACATGCCACTCAACTCTAACGTTTTTACATAAATAACACCTAAGCCTCAATTATTTACATACATACCATCTTACCTTCGCATGAAAACGCGAACTTTACCTTTTAAAAGTTAAAATGGTGTCATTTTAATGTATTATGGAAGATTTGGGTGGTATAAATGTAAAAAAAAGCAGATTTTAGGTGTTAGATATGTAAATAAATAAGAATT
>NW_018202491.1:0-545 GCF_001263595.1 Phalaenopsis equestris | reverse complement strand
TATATATACATATATATATATATATATATATAATGACGATTTCCGTCTTCTCTGCTAGGGTCTCGCATGAAGAGTTCTGTCGTCTATGATTTAATTGTGCTCGAAGGAAGAGGGCTCACACCTCATCGCTTATGTTTCGTCTACTACGTTTCATTCTCTCCACTTCCGTCTTTTCGCGTCTTCAACTTTGTTGGCTCATGTCTTTGCGTCTCCCTACTTACTGTGTTTTTGTCGTTTCTTCATTTCAGCTTCGTCTGTTTCAACTCCAAGATCTTTGCGTTTCCCTGCTTCCATTTTCGTAGCATCGTCTGTTTCGACACCACGTTTCGCTTACTGCGCTTATATCGGAGCGTCGTAGTAGGTGGACTATCTCCCTTCTTTGATGGCACTCCTTTCTTCTTCGGTTGAACCTGACAAAGCCTCATTCACCCACGTGGTGGGTAATCATCTGGTGGAGTCTGCTGTTGTCTTCCTCTTAAGCTATGAGGAATGTCGTGATGTTACATATGACTGCCCTTTTGTTAAGAAGACGAGTAGAAAATGTG
>NW_018202490.1:0-545 GCF_001263595.1 Phalaenopsis equestris | reverse complement strand
AACAGCCCTCAATGGTGTGACCAAGGAGTCTGTGGTACGCATAGCAATTGGGATGATCCTTCTTATTAGCCTCTTCTGGTTTCTTCGGCTCTGGCAATATGTACTCAGGTTTCTTCATCAAACTTCTGAATATCTTTGGCACGGCTTCATCATTGAAGGAGTATACTCTGTTCAACCGATCTGCAATCGACGGAACCTGCCTGCCAACTATCTTGTACGGTCTCCTTTGAAATAACTGTTGGTCGGACTGGCTGCTCTACTGATCATGTTGCTAATGAGACTGACCATTTTGTGACGACTGTTGAGATTCCTGACAAGACTGCTCAACCTGAATCCTCGTCAGTTATTTTCCCTTGTCGACCGTTTCCACGTCCTAGATTTCTTCTCAAATGTCCTGGCTGACCTAAACTTCTCGACCTTTTCCAAAGATTTCATATGCTTGACTTCCTTCTGCAGGCCGCTGGCCTTGCTGAGTAGCTTGTCAAATGACTTGAGAGTAAGTCCCTTGAGCATGAAGTCTACCAGACCATGCATGAATTCTCAAT
>NW_018202489.1:0-545 GCF_001263595.1 Phalaenopsis equestris | reverse complement strand
TAAACTAAATCTAAATTACTTCCAAAAATAATAATAAAGGCCGACACATGCCTGTACGTTTGCATGTACTTTCCTTATTTCTTTTTATGCATCTGGGATCTCACGAAAAATGTAATATTGGCTCATCAGGATTTAAAATCCTAAAAAAAAATTTCGAAAAATCCTAAATAAAACACAAGATAAATGAACTTTTAGCATTAAAATATTTAATATTTTAAAATTTTCACTTTTACTTTCCTGCATGGCTATCACCCAAATCATATAATAGGGCCTCCACAATGCTTAAGGATCACTCTAGATAATTGCATTCATATTACATGTCCCAAGGAGAAGTCCCCGTGCTTCTCCAACTTAACTGGCCCAACATAACTTTTTACATATGTGGTTTTCTTGTGTGCCTAGAGTGTTAGAAGATCCGTAACCAAGACGAGGTATAAGTTCTTTTGTTTAGAGTTTTTCAGCTTTGCAGCTGAACTTCCACTTTTCTATCTTTCCCAAGGCATCCTTGTCATTTCGATAGGTATAAGTCCCACCTCTTGGAGCTC
>NW_018202488.1:0-545 GCF_001263595.1 Phalaenopsis equestris | reverse complement strand
AAAAAATGTAGCTTTTTAAAGCTAACCCAACATACCACAGGTTATGTTAAAATAACTTTTTTTTTAAATATATTTTACTTGGGAAAAATAAGGTTTAGTTTTAAAAATATTTTCTCCCTTCCCCCTAACTTAAAATTTTAATTAATTTAAAGTTGTATGGTTTAGAATAAGCATGAAGAAAGAGAAATAAAAATTTAATAGTTCTAGGCAGAACAGTTTAAGTATAATTAATAAAAACAGGTGTTGAGTAGTAGACAATCTAAATCACATCATGTATATCATGAAAATTTACAATGTAAAGGACTACTCTAACACACAAAAAAACAAACTAAACAAGAGAAAATGTAGCATTACATACAAAAGTATGTAGAGCAATAAAAAAAACATCAACATTCCATAATGAGAGAGATTTAAGAACATAACTACTACTGAATAATAAATAAAGTACAATCCTTCTCCTCCACCTCATCATCGTCAAAATCAAAGGGGATATTTTTGTCCATAGACTTACGACTCTCATAAGGTGTAAATCAAGGGCATGTAGA
>NW_018202487.1:0-545 GCF_001263595.1 Phalaenopsis equestris | reverse complement strand
GATGTCGAGGTGTGGCGATCTGGAGTGCAAGGGAGGTCTTTACACAAATTAAGACTATGCAGTTTCTGGCCCATCTGAACTTGATGTTTGATCAGAGGAGATCAATCCTTCTAGCTTAGACAACTATCCCTTCACTGGAAGAGGCTATTGCTGCAATGATACAAGAATAGAGTCGCATGAAGCTACACTCTAAGCTGAGTGACTTCTGGGTGCGCGATTAGCGTTGACTGTCTTGCAATAGTGAGTGTCTGGAGTTGATTGACTGGTGGACGTGGACAAAATGGAGGTCGTGGATAGAGACAGACTGGTGGACGTGGACAAAGTGGAGGTCGTGGTCATGCCCATGGTGGCCGAAAATGTGGAAAAGGAGGATACCACACAATTGTGATGGTAGTAGAAGAGGTAGAGATAAGTGTGGTTTTTATTAATGAGAATCATGAGTGCTTGAAGTTGTTGAAGAGGAAACAGAAAGCTGCATGAGATTGGTCTGAGGATGCTTCCAACCACTCATCATCAAAACATTGTCACTTATGCTCACTCTGAGA
>NW_018202486.1:0-545 GCF_001263595.1 Phalaenopsis equestris | reverse complement strand
ATATAACCACAATATTATTTGCAATCCATACCATTCTAAACGATTAAAATCTGTTGAATTACAGCCCCACAGAACATCACAGAAAGCGTGTTACAAGCAATTTCAAGCAAGCAAATAGATGTACACTTGAAAAAAACACCAAAAAAAAAAAAAAAAAAAAGAGTTTGCAATTTCATGAAAAAGTTTAAACAAGTATGATTATAACAGTTGTATAATAATAATGATAATAATAATCACAAGGCATGAATTAATTTTGTGAGATGTCAGCCGCAGCAGCCACCAGCCTGGGAAGCAGATCCATCCCTCCCTCCAGCAGGACCTTGGATTCCTCCATATCCAATTTTGATGCCATAAGACTGAAATAATAAAATGTAAAATAAATAAAAATCATATTTCGATTATTAGAGGCATTTATTTACAAACATACCAACCAATTCCTATGTGTATTTACATGTGCAACATTTAAAACTTTGCCTTTTACATTTATACCATTCTAAATCTTTCATATCAGTTTTCATGCAAAGGTAAGGTGTCATATATATATA
>NW_018202485.1:0-545 GCF_001263595.1 Phalaenopsis equestris | reverse complement strand
AAATCTTATGTTTTGTCTATCTCGCACCAGCATTTCGATATTTAAATATAGAATACTTTAGTTCTTTAAATCCATGCATGAAAATTTGTCTTTCATTTTTTCGAATTAAAATTTTTGAAATTATTATTTTTGACGTGATATTAAACCATGTAGTGCAATGTTTGCAGATGTGAAAGTTTAAGACTTAGATATAGTGCTTTAAATGTATGCATGAAAATATGTATTTTACTTTATTAAAAGTAATAATAGTGTTATTTCTAATGTGATATTAAAGTTTGGAATGTTATGCGTCAAAATATCAAAGTTTAGGTTTGAGATATGTAAATACATACGAATTATGTGACATGAAACTAAATTCCCTTTTATATACGCATGACACTTCAGTGCTTTAAACCTATACATGAGAAAGTTTATTTCACATTTAAAATTTGGAGATATAATGTTTTTGATGTGATACTAATGTTTTGATTGCTACGTGTGTGAATATAAAAGTTTAGGTTTGGTATCTATAAATACATAATAATTGTATGCTATGCATGTAAATT
>NW_018202484.1:0-545 GCF_001263595.1 Phalaenopsis equestris | reverse complement strand
AACTTTACATTGTATTTATAATTCGAGTGAAAGCATCCTAAAGAGCCAATATTTTTGCAATTACATACACTTTTTAAATAAAGTACAAATAATGACAAGATCATAAATGTTGTCTTAAATCTCGATTATCATATTTAGTTATATATTGATGCTAAGGACATGCATCAGCCATAGGAACAGTGATGGAATCAGGGTGTGATTGGAGGAGGTACTCGTCAACCCTTGAAACATATTATATATATATATATATGGATATCCTAATTTATGAACTTAGGATAATTTATCATCTAAGGAGTTCATAATCTTCAAACCAAATCCTGGTGGCAGAATTGTGCAAAACTTCCTAGATTGTTGCCGAAGTAATGTTTATCTATCTAAAACATGCTTAGTAACAAAATTAGTTGGATAAAAAGTAAAAATAACATAAATAATAGACGGTCATCAACAACTATGCCCGATTATTAGTATTATCCTCCTGAGCCGTTTATTTGCTTGAGATTCGTGCTGACATATTTCTATATGCATACTTGTAACTACACATTCTT
>NW_018202483.1:0-545 GCF_001263595.1 Phalaenopsis equestris | reverse complement strand
AAACGGTACGACCCGCACTTATAAGTTGCCCCAAACAGACCTTTAGTTTCAAATTTTAAAAATTTAGTGAAAGCTAGAAACTAAATTCTTATCTAATTTTCTATGTTAATGCCTAAACTTTCAATTTTAACATATAAATCAACTTATTAATGAATGAAAAGGAGCTATTTCACTTCTAAAAAGATAAAATAGTAATATTAAAAAAAATTAAAACTTAGATGCTATACATGTGGAGTAAATCAACGGGTCCCAGTCTGGTTTAGAAAAATGAACTAGGTGGGTCCATTGAAATAATGAGCGACTTTCCCACAAAAATTCGCTAAGAATACAGGACGAGCTAATCAATGGGATGTCAGATTGATGGAACAGAATTAGTGATCAGCATAAAGTTTCTGAATTTGTCGTGGGCTTAATTTATATAAATTTTAATTTTGGAGCATGTAGATATATACCATGTAATTCATATATTTATATATCTAATATTTAATTATTTTATTCGACGTGATACTATTTTTTTAAATATTTTTGTGATGACGGTTTTTTAA
>NW_018202482.1:0-545 GCF_001263595.1 Phalaenopsis equestris | reverse complement strand
GCAAATATTTATGTTGTTTAATTCTTTTCATGCTAGTATTACAATGGTTAAGAAAAAAGAGCTTGGTTCATCTGATATGTGAGATAAAGAAGCCAAATTAATATTTTGCGACCTCTGCCTTAAGAGGTGAAATTGAGAAATTGGTTCACAACCTTTTTTAGTTATTGGAGGTATATGATGAGATATTCGACCTTAAGGATTTTTTGGGATGACCTATATGTTGCTATTGGTTCTTGTCACATATGAAATCTCAATGAAGTCAATCAAGTTTCTCTCTTTTTTCAGTGTTATGGCTTTTGAGGCTCTTCTGGATTGCTTGTTTTTGGTGATATGCATATGTGACATATATGAGCTCGATATTGCATGATTTAAAGGGAACCAAAAACCTTTTTTTTATAAAGCTTGATATCTTATTGTAGTGACAGATTCATGAGTTTATAATATGTTCTCCGTGACACCACAGTTTAATAAGACTTACATTGATTAATTTAAATTTTTTTTCAGCTAATATTGCATCTAAGGATTTGTGTTTTGTTGTTTTAAAC
>NW_018202481.1:0-545 GCF_001263595.1 Phalaenopsis equestris | reverse complement strand
TAGACTTATAATAAATCCACGAATGGAAAGGGTAAAATTCATTTTTTATAAAAATTTTAAATGAATGTATGAAAATATGAATGTTTAGGACCTTAGGTCTTATGAATGTAAAAACATAAGAAATTTGTGGTAATTATTGTTAATTTGTATTAATAATAAAAATTTTATTATAATAATTAGAAATTCAAGGAGTTAGTATAAATCACTAAAATTAGAGTGCTATGTATGGAATATTATAATTCCTAATGATGATAATTTACAAATATATATCATAATTACAAATCAAAGGCTTCATTATAGAGAATTAAACTCGAGGAGCTATTCAGCAATTATGACAATTATGGCATTGTATTAACATCATTAATACAGCCCAATAAATTGGAGTTTAAGAGGAAAGCACCAATCTTAAAGCATAGATTGTGAAGATGGTGACATAAAAGAGGCTACGTGGAAGCATTTGCCATTCAAGGGTGTAAACAAGCCGAACACAAGTGATCCTAGGCTCAGATTGTGTTCGGCTCGTTTATATATCGAGCTCAAAAAGT
>NW_018202480.1:0-545 GCF_001263595.1 Phalaenopsis equestris | reverse complement strand
TTTTTTTTTAATATTTTTGGGTCGGTATGTTTCAAGTACATAATATTTTGGGAGCAAATACTCAACTATCAGGCCACTATTTTATTCAATCATTAGTTTTAGACTTTTTTGTAGAGTTTTATCCGTTGTTTTATGCTCCTCTTTGGTTTGGTTGGTCTTCCTCTTTTGTGGTTGTTAATAGTGGCTCTGGTTTTTCTCCTTCAGTTGTTAGCTTGTTTCACCTTGTTTGATCTGTGCTGCTTCTTTTTGGAGCAATGCTGAAGAGTCTCTTATTCGATTTCTACTTTTGTTTAAGTATTCTTCGTGTATGAACAATATTACTCTTGTTTATTTTCTTTTCCTTTTTGTCGTTCCAAGGTTGAGCTAAGATGTCATCAAGCCATGTATTAAATTTCAACTTCATCTTGGAAGAAAAAAATATTAAAATTCGCAGCTTTCTTTTGTTGATCTAAGGCTCCTGTCTCTTGTTGTTCTATCTCTTCTACTCTTCCTTGGCCTCTTGTCTTTTGTGATTGCTGTTCTTGTTCTTTGCTGACCAGAGTTTA
>NW_018202479.1:0-545 GCF_001263595.1 Phalaenopsis equestris | reverse complement strand
ATCTGACAATTTGTTCTGCCGATAATTCAAAAGCTTCCATTCTCTTTGCTTGTTTCGGTTTTCCAAACATTTCTGATAGGCGAAATAATGTCTCATTTCTCATCATCTGATGTCATTTTTTATACTCGAATGCTACGCTGAGCATTAATAAAATCATCTCTGCTGGTTTTTATATATCCGAAGCTGTGTTTGGCTTTTAAAAGACGGTATTTGTGGTATGTGATGTGAAATATTTGAATGTTATAAATGTAAAAAATATACAATTGTAGGTATTAGATATGTATATATGTGCATGGGAGTTGTGCTGATATGCATGTAAATGCCCTCCATTTAATTATTGTTTGAAGCTGTGGTAGAATGACAGTCTATTGATGTGTGAACATTCGGTTATTCAAAAACAGTAAAATTGGTTTTGGCTTAAGCTTCAATGATGAATTTATGGGTTAGTTGGTACATTGAATCTCGAATCTATACGTTAGAAATAAAATGAATAATGTCAACGTCGAGTGCTCGCCTTAAAGAAAAAAAAAAAAAAAAAAAAAAAA
>NW_018202478.1:0-545 GCF_001263595.1 Phalaenopsis equestris | reverse complement strand
TTTATGTTAGATATATAAATAAATTAGAATTGTGCAGTATGTATGTAAATGCCCCTAAAAAATTCAATTTGTGTTGAATTGATGGCTAATATGATGAACTCTTATGTGAGAAGGGGATTCTTATGATCCTCATGAGAGTGTAGAATAATCACTTACTAGACAATATAGTAGGAATGATTTTTACACTATTTTTTGTAGCCAAGTGAATGTGATATCTTAATATTCCTTGTATCTGGTAATATGTTGATGCTGGAAACTAATATGAGCGTGTGTTTGAAGGTAGCGAGTGTTGATGTTCTGTGATATATTTGGTTATGATGTTATGTTATGCTATGTTGTTGATTGCAAATGGTGAAGTTAAATAGTAGGAATGAAATTCATAGCAGAAGGATCAACGGAAGGACAACATTGCAGTAGTTTGGGCAAAATGGCAAAATGTGCATGATCATTAACTTATACAGGTTCAGGACAAGAGTCGACCATCGACGACAGACATCTTAGTTGTGATTTGGGAAGGATTGATGGGGCCGGCATACAAAAACCTC
>NW_018202477.1:0-545 GCF_001263595.1 Phalaenopsis equestris | reverse complement strand
AAACAAAATTTCACTGAACATTGGACTTTCTAAGCGATCCATCTAGATAAGCAAGAGTTTGAAGTTAAGGCCAATGATTTTTTTCTTCGAGGAGGAATCGTATCTTACTACTTTCAAATCATAAGTAAATAATGTAGAAATATCCTCAATCATTACCCGCCTCCAAAGCACCGCAAAACTCTATCATGTGGGCAAACTTTCTATATAAAAGTCCCTGTAGGATTTGGCAGTAATTAAAAAAGAAACAGAGTTCTTTTACCTAAAACAAATACACCTTTTGCATTTGTTGGATGGTATGTATAATGGCATAAATTTAGAGATTTTCCTAGCCTTATTTATTATTAAAGTAGTAGGTTTTTCCTATATGGATGAGCTAAAAGATTCATGTTATCATCTTGATTGATTGAAATTACTCATCATTATTTTGTATGAAGCATTACATAATTATTGATTATGGCCAAATCACACAAATAAAAACTTAGTTTTAAAAATAAGGAAAGCAAAACATGGTCAATGTTGCGATCGATGGCAAGTGCATTGCGCTT
>NW_018202476.1:0-545 GCF_001263595.1 Phalaenopsis equestris | reverse complement strand
AACCTTTAAATTTCATTTCCTTTAAATTACTTACTTTTTAAATACATTGAAGAATCCTTTTTTTCCATTTTCATTCATTTAATGGCCCTTGTAAGTATAAGAGTAGGTATCACAAGCATTACTGAAAGTCTATTAAATATAACATCAATGTAATACATTTATATAATTACTCACCTTAGTTTTAAAGGACCTCTTCTCACTCAACCAAGTTGAAATTCTATACATTGAGTTCTTAACTCTGTTTGTCTGTCTCACTAACTCCCTATATCTAGATCATATAAGTATAAATGTTTTTCCCACAAAATCTTCTACTTCCAATATCAATTTTTAAATTAATAAACCTTGAAATGTTAGTATAACATTTTTTATTAATTAAATTTAATTAAAACATATAAAAAAATCAGATTACTAACCTGCTTACAGAGTTTGGTTTGGTCCCCCCTTATCCCGCACACCACGAGCTCCTTCCTTTGAGTGTGAATCGACTTTAGTCCGCACGTCGAACCGATCTTGATGCTTTAAATGCATGTGGGTATCCTTTAACC
>NW_018202475.1:0-545 GCF_001263595.1 Phalaenopsis equestris | reverse complement strand
TCAGAATAAACAACTTATCCTGAAACACACAAGCTGCCACAAACGCACTATGCGTTTAGGTAGAAACTTAAACACGGTTTCAAATAAGCTGGCGAAACACGTAAAACAAAACGGTACAGCGACGTTTTGAATACGCCGCTCACACTTATAAGCTGCCCCAAACGGGCTTTTAAGTTGATTTAAGATAAAGATTAAGGTGTTCTTTGGCAATATGTAGGATATAAATTATTAAGATTTACTAAATTCTATAAATCTAGATTTAATAAATTTTAAAATAGTTAAATCTTAAAAATTGTTTGGTAGTGGATTTAAAAAATTAAGTTAAGTCCTTTTAAATTGTTTGTCAACTTTTGGCTAGATTTAAAAAATCTTTTGATTTGTTAGAATAAAACATAATAAAGCTTTGATTATTTCATTATTATGAATAAAATTGATTTAATTTTTAACATTTTAAAGTATTGAAATTTTAATTAATTATTTGATGATTATAATTAACTATTCATTAGCTATTTAGTTAGGATAAATTACTTGTTCAAAATTTTTTT
>NW_018202474.1:0-545 GCF_001263595.1 Phalaenopsis equestris | reverse complement strand
TTTTACCTAGTGACCCTGAGATAAACCTTGAGAAGAAGAATAATGCGCAAGTGAAAGCTATTCAACTAAGAAATGGAAGAGGATTGAAGAATATAGTTCAAATTAATGTTGAGTTAAAAAAAAAAGAAACAGGAGATTTAAAGGCCAATGAAAAAATGTCTTAAGGAATTAGAAAAACCTACTTTATCAACCAGGATAAATATAAAAAAACCACCTCTAACATTTTCTCTGCCTAAAGGGAATGAATTAGAAGATAACTTGAGACTGAAAAGTAACATAGTATAATTTAATCCAAAATCTGAATCATTTAAAGAAAATTTGATCTAAAATTTAGGATATCTTCAATTATCTTATAGTGATTCATTTCTTATAAATTTAAAGGATGATATTAATATGTAAATTTAGAAAATTAATAGAAGAAACATGGATCTAACATGAAATATGATAAACAATAATCTGATTCAATTTGAAAAGGAAAAGCTAAATTAAAAATTAAAATTAAAATTTGAAGATTTAGTAGGAATCCCAGGATCCAGAAAAGATTG
>NW_018202473.1:0-545 GCF_001263595.1 Phalaenopsis equestris | reverse complement strand
TTTTTTTTTCATTTAATTTTAAAATCATATTAGAGGACATCATCTTTCATGTAGTTGGATATAAAGAAGAAATCAATGGAAAGTTTGTAGGCAAATATTTGAACCTTAATAAAATTAAGATCAAATTTGTTTGAAGGAGAACTCAATGATTTTTAAGGTTGGATAGGGTGAATAGGGGAAATGCTTTTGTATTAAAGATATTCAATTTTAGGTTGAAGTTTTGATTTTGATTTTAGGTGTGTTTTCAAACAATTTTAGATTTAATAATTCATGATGGCAATGAACCAGTAAATGATAGACTCAGACTTGAACAATGTTAGAAGGCCCTAACCTAAACGAAAAAGCAGAACCATCCACAAGGAGGTCCAACAAATAACATCCTAATACCTTCTCATTAGACTTGATTTAAATGAGAGGTACGGGACCTAGATTTAAGGATTAGAGGGTGGGACCTAAAATTCAATGATGTTTGGTGGACTCATTCCATGACGTGATGAATGAAAGTCTAGAGGAAAGAAATGTAATCTAAGTCTGTAAGAAGTACA
>NW_018202472.1:0-545 GCF_001263595.1 Phalaenopsis equestris | reverse complement strand
TAATATAAGGCTATAAACACAAATCCATAGTAACATAGCCACATCCTATAAATTAAATTTCAACTTTCTCACAAATTAATGAAATGAATTGGTTAACGTGAATAGTGCTCAACAAGCATTAAAAGTTGATGATTATTAAGTTGGATGTATTATAAATGTATGATGCACTTTTGTTGTGCTCTCCTTAAAGCTTTTGGCAAATATGGGCATCTAGCCTACCACTCTCTTTCAATGAGAAGATGTAAACACACCATTAAAGTAATGCCTTATGAGAAGAAATAATAATTCTTATAAAACTCTAAAATTAATAAGTTAGTATCTTATACATAAAAATTTTAAAGTGCATAATTTGTTAGTATTTGTGGTTCTATATGATCCTCATAGTGAAATAATAGCTGGAAAAACCTTAAAAGGCGTATGCCCAGGCTCAACCTCACCTCTGATAATGATGCTCATTATTATGGGTATTATACATCCTTCTTTTGGCATGGTCCATGCGTTAAATTAAGAGAATTTGAGTCAATTTGAGAAATAACAAAAAAAAA
>NW_018202471.1:0-545 GCF_001263595.1 Phalaenopsis equestris | reverse complement strand
CAACACAACCTCCTCCCGAGACAACTTCTTCTCTTTAAATTGTGGAGTATTGTTAAAGCCTTCAGAATAAGAAGTTCAATCGTTTGTATTACCCAAGTTATTATAATTTTCTAAAGGATTTTCGTATTTATTTCCCCATTGTTAGTTTCCCCCACCAGAAATATTATTCCAGTCGGAATTAAGATGGTTCTCCAAACTTGGGTTATAGAAATTAGAATAAGATTTATTATGTTTGTTGTTAATTTCATTCAAGGTTTTAAATGATAAAGTGTTAGAATCAATCATCTATCCAAATGAATTTTCTTCAGTTAGTGGAGGTACTTCAGGTTGGTTCATTCCAAATTAATCTAGCTTCGTTGTTATTACTACTATCTTAGAAGTTAGAATTGTCAGAACATTTGTATCATGCACATTAGCTACCTTTCTAGGGATTACTCTTTCAGAAGGTCATTGGAAGTTATTAGTGGTCATCTTCTCAATCATAGAGTAAACCTCATCAAATGGCATTGACATGATCAAACTACCAACAACAACATCAATAATAG
>NW_018202470.1:0-545 GCF_001263595.1 Phalaenopsis equestris | reverse complement strand
CTAAACGATGGAAAGAGACCTGTTTTTTGCAGTAGTTGAGCGTCCCTTTGCAGGTGCAATGTATTTGAGTTTTAAATGAAAGCTTATTGCACACGCCTACATGGCCTATTGGGAGTTTTAAACAAATGAAGCTAGGCCACTTGCCAAATATAGGGGTGAAATACTTGTTATTTTAGGGGCAAAATTAATGAATGGAGAAATAATGTCAGGGATGTGATTAACCATTTCTTAATAAGAATTTTTTAAAAAATATTGGCTCGTAGTATCATAAAGTGTATTTTCTTTATAATTGGTTTAGAATGTCTAAAAATTAAGATATATATATAGTTGTTTAAGGGAAAATATTATTTGTAACTTTTATTTATTATTCTTTTTGGACATGAAGAAAATAAAGATTTAACAATTATTTTTTATTATAAAGTAATAAATTATGATAAAATAGTAAATTATGGATATTTTTCTGGCAAAAATAAATTTTGGATATGAAAGCATGACTAATGTCAATGCATCGTGATTTTAAAGAGCTTGAATAAGAACATTTTGCC
>NW_018202469.1:0-544 GCF_001263595.1 Phalaenopsis equestris | reverse complement strand
TGGTGGAGCTCGGGAACCTTCAAGAACTTGAAGCTCCTTCAACCTTCTCATCTAGATCTACCTCAGCTCATGAAAATAGTGGGGGTATATTTATAGATTTTGTGAATGACAGCCTTCGTAAATATTGCATTAATTCATACCACTCCATCGAACGACCCTAAGTAATTCCTTTGATCGAACGTAGATATATGAGTATTTAAACGCTTTAATGACTTTGAAATTATACAATCTTATGCTCATTGGATTCATCTCGTCAAGACATTCGATTTGACAATAAATGTGTCAGATTTGGAGATCATCTAATCCTCAAGAGTGTGCAATAAAGCTTCTCTTCATGCTTTAAGTGCACGTTCAAGACTCACTTTGACTCACATCAAACTAGTTTCTATGTGGTTTGGTTAGTCTCACTGAGACACTTCACTTGATCATAAATTGGTTCATCAACATTTCCAAATTTATTTCATGAATCTTATGGTCTAAATATGCATCCAGAGCCATTCCAATCAATATAATTTTTCAGGGTTTCATAATCTTTCATATATAT
>NW_018202468.1:0-544 GCF_001263595.1 Phalaenopsis equestris | reverse complement strand
GATATCCATCCTAGCAGCCGACAACTTCACAACTCTAAACTTTTTAGTGTCGTCACACTTCTATGGTGGATTAGGAGGACCTATACTAGTCCTTAGGGTCCAAATTTCAACTGTGGTGGTCCAAGATGGACTGAACCAAGCGGCTCCAAGTGGGTTTATAGCTTGGGTTTAAAACATGGGTTTGGTTGGAACTTGATTTTGACCTTTGCCAAAGCTTGGATCTAGTCCAATTGAATGGTAAATCTGATTTAGGAAATTTTCATGATGCATTTGGCAATCAATTGGGTGGAAAATTGAGGGGATATAAGGTTCAATTTGGTGGAGCTTTGACTTAAAGTCAATTTGGGGCATTTAAATTAGGCTTAGGATTTGACTTTGAAAATAAGTTAAATTGGCTTGAATTTGGTTAAAAATTGTCTTAGAAATGATGAATTTGAGCTTAGATTTAAATTTTGGAAAATTTGAAATCAATTTGGTGGAGATTGGGGGTGATTTGGGGGGACTTTAAACAATTTGATCAAAATGGGTCAATTTGATCAAAATT
>NW_018202467.1:0-544 GCF_001263595.1 Phalaenopsis equestris | reverse complement strand
GCTCTCTCAGGGAGCATCTAGGAATGCACAACTTTGTTAGAACAAGTATACATCAACTTGGTAGTAATGCCCGATAAGGTTCTCCTGACATTGCTCCCAGATCTCCTTGAAGTCGTCTACCTCGTACACGTTCTTTACAATCTCAAAAACCACAACTTGAGTCTGCATCGAAGTTATCAATAGTTGACAATGGCTCAGTAAGCGGACCACTCGATTCTGGTTCTCGACCTTGTGCTTAAGCATGAACTGGAGCGATGCTAAGAACTCCACCTAAGTGGCGTGTCAACCCTTCAAATTGCTCTGAACGTTTGGGAACTTTAAAGCTTCGTGATCTGTGAACTGTGTGAACTCGCTCGTTGGAGGATAATGGTTCTATACTTAAGATCACTTACAATTACATAAACTCCTTGTCGTATGTCGAGTACTTCCTCATGAAATCATTAAGCTTTCACTGAAAAAAGCGATGGGGTTACCTCCCTTGCTCAAAACTGCTCCTATCCCTACTCCGGATGCATCACACTCTACCTCGAACAGCTAGTTGAAA
>NW_018202466.1:0-544 GCF_001263595.1 Phalaenopsis equestris | reverse complement strand
AGTTTATTTTTTAAAATTATATAACTTATTTTAAAGATATTTAATATTTAGTTTATAATTTTTTTGGTTTGTTAAAGTTTGTTAGAATTGGTTTAAAGTTTGTTAGACTTGTAGTTAAAGTTTATTAAATTTTGTTAAATTTATTAAAATCGGTTAAGTTTGTTTGATTGGTCAAAATTTGTTAAAATTTGTTGAAGTTTATTAAGGTTGGTAGAAGTTGATTAATGTTTGGTTAAATTTGATCAAAATTTGTTAAAGTTTGTTGTAATTTCTTTTAAATGCTTTAGGTTTTAGTATTTAAATAGGTTTATGGGTTTTAAAAGTTTATGTTTCAAATTCTTAAGTCCTTTTATAGTTCTAAAAGTTTTTGAAATGTTTTAAATTTTGAAGTTGATTTTGAAAGTTTGAGTGCTTGGAGCTTTAAAGTTTTAAAAGCTATATTTATGTTTAAATTTTTTAAAGGGTTTTAAAATTTTAATTTGCTATTGAAAAAAGTTTTTGATTGTTTTAAAAATTTTAGAGCTATCAAGGAATTTTTTTTTTT
>NW_018202465.1:0-544 GCF_001263595.1 Phalaenopsis equestris | reverse complement strand
CCATAGAGGAAATAATAGTAAAGTTAAAGCATATGTCCAGAAGAATATGACGGAGCATTCACTTTCACCAGCACCAAGTAGTTGACAGATCACACCTGTTTACAACACAGATGATGTAATATAAGTTAGTAAAATGTGTATTATATTCTTATTATCCATAATATGTGCATTAATAAATTATTTAATTTTTTTTATTCATTTTAAATGTATAAAAATACTCAATTTTAATTGTTCAATTCATTTTCTAATTTATATTAATTTGATCTTATTTTTTATTTGAAAATTTAAAATAAAATTAAAATATGGCACACATATAAAAATATTTCATTAATACTCATCCCATGTTTTACCTGGTTACAATTTAGCTATCCAAGGACAACAGAATATGTATACACATTCACAACAGCAGTGCTAATATTTAAATCTTTCAATAGCATATATTAATTGTTAACTTGATTACATCTTTCAATAACAATTTCATAAGAAAATTTCATTTTTGGAGCATTTACATACATATCACTTAATGTCAGTGTATTTAAATAGC
>NW_018202464.1:0-544 GCF_001263595.1 Phalaenopsis equestris | reverse complement strand
AGCTTGTTGGAGATGATAAATAATTTCTTAGCTTTTTATGTAATCTTTTAAAAGTAATAAAGAATAATTTGATGACTTATATAGGCTCGTGACAAAAAGGACAATTTAGTCATTTTATTAGTTATTATGGTGGAGTATATATAAATAAGGCTTAAAATGTTGGGGACACGGGATATATGATTGTTGTCTTGTAACTTGGGGTTAGGATCAGAGAAATCAGATCGTCTGTATCTCGAATTGTAAGTGTTTATTTTTTATATATTTGGTATTGTAAAGTTTTGGTTTGGTACCTACAGAATATAATCTATTATTTCTACCCTTATTTTTGAATAAACTTGTCTCGTTTCATGTACAACGATTTATAGAAGAGTTAATATTTTAGAGTCCGTTGTCCCAAACACGAGTTGGAGGATGCTTTGAAGAAATTAAATTAAGATAAGGTTGAGTCTACCTATGAATATTCTAATTTGCAAGTATATATAGAAGATGAAGACTAAGTATCAAGAGGCAAGGATTCTTTCAAGATCTTGGCACAGAAGCTCCC
>NW_018202463.1:0-544 GCF_001263595.1 Phalaenopsis equestris | reverse complement strand
GTGGCAAAATATTAAAAAAAATTCAAGGAACGTACTGACAGAGAGTAAAATAGGCTGCAGGTAAAAAATAAATGGGATCAACTGAAAAAGGATTAAAAAATTTGGAAAGACTTGAAAAGAGAATCTACGGGCTTGGGTTGGGATCCAGTCAAGCAAACAATTGACGCTTCGGAAGAGTGATGGACAGAAAGACTTGTGGTAAAGAATTTTTCATTTCCTATAATTTATGGCATATAATTCATTTCAAAAAAATGGTTTAAATGTTTTGCTTCAAGTGGTGCCGGAGGGAAGAAATTCAAAGTCGCTAGTTTAGAACCGAAGTTTGAGGAGAAATTTGACCAAATGTTTAGCGGGGTAGGCTCAACAGGAAAATATGCTTGCACTCCAAGCGAGACGGGATTTGGTTGCACCCCTGAAAATGTGGTTGTTAGCTTATCTGTTGATTCACCCAATTTCCACAACCATGATATTCCTGAAATCCGATCCACGAATAGTACGAAGCGTGCTCATGTGATGAGTGAAAAAAGGGTGGAGAATCTTCTAT
>NW_018202462.1:0-544 GCF_001263595.1 Phalaenopsis equestris | reverse complement strand
GGACTATCTTGCCTAAAATGCTTCCAGATGACCATGCTTCTTTTATGTGTTTTATTCCAATCATACTTCCAGCTTTTTATTTTGCTATTACTGCCACATTTCTATTATTTCTCTTGTAGACTTCTCTTTTTGTTGTGCAGTTGTTTATGATTGGCCACATAATCAAGGATGCAAGTTATCATTTCCATGCCTTCAAGGGTGACGTCTTCGCTGGTTGCCTATGCTGTTTCATGCAATTCTCAATCTTCCTTCATTTTTGCTTCGGAGCTTATGGTTTATTGATTATAAAATTTTTGGATTTCTTTTTAGGTATATATGCTTTGAGATACCTATATATTTTCAAATTTATACCGATGTTTATTCTTATTTCACGTCATTTTTTTTTGTTGGGTGTTTTGTGTGGAGTTGTACCTGGGTTGAGGAACCCCTAGTGAGTGAGTCATGTATTTTTTATTTTCATAGAGGGGAATCCTCTCCCAACACCATATTTTGTACCCATTTTTTGGTGATTAACACTTAGGGAGCCGTATCATGCTCTTTCCTC
>NW_018202461.1:0-544 GCF_001263595.1 Phalaenopsis equestris | reverse complement strand
TTGTTGTTGTTGTTGTAAGTTTACTTTAGTTTAGGTTAACCACATCTTTTATAAATATTTCTTCATCTATTACTCATTTTTATTGCAAGACTAAACGTGAAAAATGTTAATTTAAAATAATGATTGGCTATCATTAATTAGCGAATACTTCTACTTTTAAATTACAACAACATACGAAATAAGGAAATAATATGTATGGTATTCAATCAAAATAAAGTCAATAGAACGCAGATAATAGTTTACTAATCAATTATGAACATTCAACGAGTTCTATAATATTCAATTGTAATGTACTATTATTTTTTTTATCTATAATATTTTATTTGTACATTCATCATAAGAGCGCCATCTAAGTTCCACTAATTAAGGTATTTTTATATTAATAATATTTTTGAATATATGTGCATTAGTATATTCGTGTCCCCAGTTAATACCATAAGGGAGTGAATTTCATCATATTCAACACACACTTGCTAACAGTTATACCAATTTAGTATAATCTATATATTTTTAAGGGTCCGTTTGGGGCAGCTTGTGTGTTTCA
>NW_018202460.1:0-544 GCF_001263595.1 Phalaenopsis equestris | reverse complement strand
GGTGATTTGTGGTAATTGGGCCTTAAAGGGAAAAACTAGGATTTTGGTCAAAATTTGTCAAATTGGTCAAATTGTACTTCATGAGTGTTCAAGATTGATTTTGGGAGTGTTTGGAATGAATTGGGAGGGTTTGAGAAAATTTTGGTCACCAAGGGCATTTTGATAATTTTGGCTATTTTAGGGGTGTTTTGGTCAAGTTGGAAACCTTAAAATAGTTTGAAATGATTTTTGGATAAAATTGGGTTATTTAGTCAATTTTTAAAAATTAGGGTTTTAGGGAAAAGTTTGTAATTTTGAGAACATTTGGGGCTAAAAGGCCAAAATAGGGTAATTGGATAGAGTTGGGGTTTGATGGGAATATTTATCACAAAATTACCCTTATGGTGTCATGAGACCAATAAAATTCCATTTTGGATCCTCCATGTATTGATCTTAGCCTAACCCTAGCCAAGGGCAAAGGGTTTGAGGGACCTTACACATGTGTTTCCAAAAGAGTGGGGTTGTGGGCCAAGCATGTGTAGGTTAGGGTTTAGGCCAAAAGTGG
>NW_018202459.1:0-544 GCF_001263595.1 Phalaenopsis equestris | reverse complement strand
TCATCACTCACTAGGTCCTGTTTATAAAAGTTAGGACGAGTGCTGGTGAGAGTTGATCTAAGTAAATTGTCAGTCTCTGCCGCATCACAATTGATTCTACCAAGGGGGTTAGTTGGGATTTGACATTGCATGACATACATTGCATGACATTTATATACTTTCATTGATAAAATAATTTGTGAGAATATATTCTTTTCTCCCTCCACCATTGGGCCATCCTCACCACTATTTTCTCTTCCTCAAAACTCTTTCCACCTCAACACCTATAAGTAAACTTCCAATGACCTCAAACTCCATCCATGCCAATACCTCCAACAACTTTTTCATATTCAATTGAGCATTCATAGTTGATTGGCCATTTAACCTATTTTGACCTATTGCATTTTGATAGAAATTATAACATAATGCTCATTTTATTCATTCCTACATTTCATTTTATTATGTTTTTCCCTCAGTTTTGTAAATTTCCCTTGGTTTTGTCGTTTGTATCTATTTCTAGAACACTAAGATGTGCTAAGAAAACCTTTATGGAAGCAGGCTATGG
>NW_018202458.1:0-544 GCF_001263595.1 Phalaenopsis equestris | reverse complement strand
TATATATATATATATAAATATTAAATATCTTCTAAAACCGGGCGTCGGAATATCCATTTCGGCGAACGACATTTCCTAACTTTTAACGAACGACAGAGCTCACTTAATTTACTTATTGCTATCATATTTAGAACATTAATTATTATCTGACTCAATTTTTAAATTTTTTTTTATGTGAAAAAATGAATTAAAATGTATATGTATTTCATTTGGTGTAAGTGATTACTTCATTTTAATAAATTATTATTAGCAATTTTTTTTATTCTAGACATAAATTCAAAGCCATTGGCTAATAATAGTTATTCTGCATCTTTTGCTTGCTTAAAAAAAAAATCAATCATTATATGATAAATGGCAAGAACTATTGATTGTATGGGCAATGTATGTGCCCTTCTAAAAACACCGTTGAGGGATTCAGATGTAATAGTTGTCATTGTCTCATAGCAAAAGCCGCTATCATAATATAAACTCCATTTTGTGATACCTCATTCAATTAGGCAATCATAAACTTCTTTTTTTACGTTTAAGAAGATCAAATATTTGC
>NW_018202457.1:0-544 GCF_001263595.1 Phalaenopsis equestris | reverse complement strand
TCATCTTCATCATCTTCAAGTGAAGGTTCAAGCAAAAAAGTATCACACTTCCGAAGTTTACAAGAAATTTCTGAGGTAATTGAGAATCAAAGCAATCTTACTCTCTTTTGTATTTCTATCAATTGTGAGCTCATAAATCCTTAAGAAGCTATGCCAAGTAAGAAGTGAAATGATGTCATGGATGAAAAAATAAAGGAGATTGAGAAGAATAATACATGCAAACTAGTTGCACTTTCAAAAGGGCAAGGTAATTGGCTCGAAGAGGATATATGAAGCAAAGAACAATGAAAAAAGAGAAATCAACCATGTTCGAAGTAAACTTATCGATCATAATCAAAGTAAAAAAATTGACACACACTATCACTTTATTGGAGACAACAACACAAGAAAAGATGTGCAGATGGGGTATGTGAAGACTCATGATCAAGGAGCTAATATATTCAAAAAGCCTCTTAAGTATGAAAATTTTTCAGGATGACAAATCAAGTTTAAGAGGAGTTGTTGAAAACTAAACTTGATTTAAATTGGGCTTTTAATTGAGCCC
>NW_018202456.1:0-544 GCF_001263595.1 Phalaenopsis equestris | reverse complement strand
TGCACGAATTAGTAACTCTTAAACTAAGGCATATACTTAAAATAAAATTAAAAATATATTAAAAAGCGCTTTAAAACCCAACAACATCCCCCTTTTTTTCATTCTCATGATGCCCTAGCACCTCTTTTTCTCACCGCTCGCTCCCCTCTTGGCCCGACGTCGCTTGCCTCCATCACCTCGTCGGCCTCCCCTCCGTTGTCGGATCTCTTTTGTCGTCGTAGACCCAAGCCTCCACTCACAAAATACTCGATGCCCTAGCCCCTCTCTTTCGCGAGAAACCGCTCCCCTTCTCTCGACTCCCTCTCACACGCTGCTCGTGCCCGGAGCCCTTCGTCGTCCGTCACTCCTCGCCGGCGAGTACCAAGCCCGCTAGAAACCCGGAGGACCCTCATGTGCTCTCATGGTTATTGTCTCTCACTGTTGAAAAAAAATATTTTCGAAACAGATAAAAACATGTTTTTCGTGTTTTTCGTGTTTTAAAAACAACAGCGTTTCATTTTAAAAATAAAATTTAGAAATAAAATGAAAAACAGATAAGCAAATA
>NW_018202455.1:0-544 GCF_001263595.1 Phalaenopsis equestris | reverse complement strand
CCGCACTTATAAACTGCCCCAAACGGGCCCTTAAAGACATAACATGACAAACATCGATATTTACATATTCAGCACATTAAAAGTTTCTTTTACGGGTGCTGCACTCCATAATGAAATGTACATGGGGTCGTTACGGAGTGCGTCACCCGTAAAATAAACTTTTTTTGTGCTGAATATGTAAATATCAATGTTTTGCCATGCTATATCAGTAAATCTCCCTCTTATATATTGAGTGATATAAAATTGTGAATGTTATGAATTGCATAGATTGATTGTATATGTATGTTTGACTATGACGGAGTCACCTAAATATATTACTAGAGGGAGATTACTAGAGGGAGAGCACTAATGTACTCGTGCACATAAATAGAAAAAAAATATTGATATTGATGTATCCTAAATGATATAATTTTTAGACGATGCTCCTGTGATAGTTATAGAAAAATTAAAAGATAGATATTGATATGCAAATGATACACTAAGACATAGTGAATGTTTAGAATTATATTGAATGATCATATTAGATAATATAAACATTCAATTG
>NW_018202454.1:0-544 GCF_001263595.1 Phalaenopsis equestris | reverse complement strand
TTTTTTCTTGCGTATATCTAGGTTAGTAAAATTCTTATTATTAGATCTGCAAGTCCAAGTAAATTAAAGCTTTCAATATTATTACGAATTAATCTATTAGTGGGGTTTACGTGCTAATGTGTCATGATAACAAAGAATGTTGGCAATGCCACAATTGCATGGTTTGTTGGTCAACCTAATTTGGTGGCACTGCATAGCCTTGAATTGCCATGGGGCATCAAATTGGCCAGATGAGAGCTAGGTATGGCTTACACAAGGTTTGACCAACAATGTATAACTTTAACCACCACATGCCACTCTATGATATGTCTGAATTACTTTGATAGGTCCTCTACCTTCTCCCGCTTTGAGATTTTTTGCATATCATAATTATGATTCAAGCAAACCACAATTACAATCAAAACTGATCCATTACAATCAAAACTGATCCAAAAAAATGAAAACCGAATATTGGAAATTTTAAAAGCATAAATCGAATCATTATTTTAAAGCAGAATTTTCGGCTTTTTGGCTTTGAAAAATAATGCACGCCCTAATTTCCCTA
>NW_018202453.1:0-544 GCF_001263595.1 Phalaenopsis equestris | reverse complement strand
TAAAATTTATATTAATTTTAAAGATTGTGAAATATATTACAGGAATATATGAAACTGCTCTAAGCTTCTTATAATTTTCTTGTGTCAATTTTGGGTCGTTTGAATTTTTGGTAAATTTTTCTAACTATTTTGTTATATATCAAATTTAATTAAATTTAAATTCATTTTAGAAATTAAAATTATTTTAAGGGCTGTTGGAAGACCACCCAAGTGTTCTCATAAGAAGTTAAAATTTATTAGGCATCATTTGTTTTTCTTAAATTTATATATTATTTTGTATACAAAAATTTAATAAAATTCTTATTAAAAGATTATGAAAATCATCTAAAAAAATCAAATGGCTTTGTTAATGATTACATAAAATTTTAAAACTTATTGGATAGTCTTAAATATTTTACATTTTATTTAATTTTTTTTATTAATATTAAAAATTTAAACTTTCATAATTTTTTTTCTTTATTTAAATTTTAATTATCTTTGTTATTCGTAAAATCTTATAAAATTTAAATTCATGTTTTTTGTGTCTTCTTTATCTTTAAAAAAA
>NW_018202452.1:0-544 GCF_001263595.1 Phalaenopsis equestris | reverse complement strand
AAGTGACAACATAAGGCAAAATTTATAATTTTTTAAATGCATTTGATAAAAAAATTAATATATTTCGCTGTATGCTGACGCTAATCCACATTATTATGTATTAATAATCAAATGTAACAATAATTTAATTTGCTTCGAAAAAAATTAAGTGTACCAATCAATTTTTTTAAATGCTTGTGTGCTATCTGGACTTGTGCTACTCGGGGTAGGGTATTTGATGTTGGCGACAAGAAGGTTGGTGTGGACCATTAGCTTCATCATCAATTAATATTGATATATTCGAGAGAGATCCTCGATACAAGCAATTATTTAATATAAACACACGTTTCAAAAAGGGACGAACTTTCTTGTCGCGCACAGCAAATTTACAGTTCAATGAACTGGCTTGTTTAAGACAAGAAAATATCCATCCATGTTGTCATTTCACAAAGTTATAGCTTATCTATTTAGTTATATAGGCTTGAAGAAAAATCAAATTTTAAGGCTGCCGCAAATATACGATTATTTTAGAGATAATATGATAACAAGTATTCATAAAAAAAAA
>NW_018202451.1:0-544 GCF_001263595.1 Phalaenopsis equestris | reverse complement strand
CTTCTAGTGATCCAAGTGATATGATAGTACCAATTGTCTCTTGAATCACCCCAATAACGGAAGAAAGCTACGCTTCATAAACAAGAAGAATGGGCATATGAGCAAAAGCATACATCTTAATAACAAGGGTTGAAAGTTCTGCAAGAGGATCGACCGGTCGTCCATCAGATTTTTTTCTGAACATCCTCTCACTGAGACCCGAGAAGTGAATCAGAGGATCCCATTTGGTCCTACAAGTCAGGTGTTTTCCTCTTTTTCACCACTCTCTTCTCATACATCTCTCTTTTAAGCTTTTGTTTCATCGATTTGTTCTTCTTTTCCTTCTTCCGGGCTTTCTCTCTAATGCCTTCAAAAGCACTAAGAAGCCCCTTCTTATTGTGAGACTTCACCCCATACATTCCACCATCAACCATTGCTAGAAGACACAAAGGAGAAAACTTAACGAACTCTGAAGCATGAAGGGTAAAACGTATCAACAAAACAGGGACGGAGGAGAAAAGAGCACGTCTAATTCAAAGGCTCTTGCAGCCTATTTATTGTAATT
>NW_018202450.1:0-544 GCF_001263595.1 Phalaenopsis equestris | reverse complement strand
ACTTTGAAAATCAGTCTCCACGACTACCATAGAAATATTAAGAGAGACTGCTACTTGCAAGGCCACAAGAATAGCTCTAGTTTTGGCTTCCAAAGGTGAGGAGGCAATACAAGAAGAGGCCAAAAAAGCCAAACATCTCCCATTAATGTCTGAAAAAATACCACCCATACCAGCAGGATTATTATTATAGCTTCCATCAATGTTAACTTTAATCCAAACACGAGAGGGTGGTGGCTAACTAATTAAAGTTAGTCTCTTGCCACTCCGGGAAGAGAGGGTACTACTAAAGACACTTCTAGAGGAACCAATAGCTATCTGTATTTTAAAGTAGTGAGCCAATATTAAAAAAATAGTAGTAAAAGGTGTATGTCTAGAAGCCTGATACTTAAGACTATTTATAGCCATCCAAATGAACCACAAGGCAGTCATGGGAAAATGAAACAATTTCTTATGAAAATAACCAACTTTCTTCCATGTATAAAGAGTACTTTTCAGGCTTAAAGGGACATGCCAAGTGATACCAAAAAAGCTCCCAACCATCACC
>NW_018202449.1:0-544 GCF_001263595.1 Phalaenopsis equestris | reverse complement strand
TTTACATATCCAACACCTAAATTTTCATATTTACACAAATAAAATTTTAATATTTAATATCACATAAAAAGTATATATTTTCATGTATCGGTTCATGACACAAAAATATTATAAATGTAATATCGAACATAAGGTGCTGGATATGAAAATGCAATTGAATTGTGTGCTATGCATGTAAATTTCCCTTAAATTTTTAGATTTTATTGTTAAAAGGTTATTGAAATATATTGCATATATAATTACTGCGGGCTCCATGCCTTGCAATGAAAATGAGCATATATTCTCTCATCCTCATCCAACTCAGCTTCACGTAGGATCCGACGTAGCAACGAGGGAATTGATCAGAGCTACAGTAAATCAAGATTCGGAATCAAGCGTCGGCGTTCTAGACATAAAAATATATACTTATACTTTCATGAAGATGACATGACATGGAATTTGATAATATTGATCCTCAAGATATGGTGCCATGTGATAGATTTTGATATTGTGCAAATTGAGGAGGCATCAAATTCAATGGTGCAATGATTGTAATTAAGTTTGG
>NW_018202448.1:0-544 GCF_001263595.1 Phalaenopsis equestris | reverse complement strand
ATAAATAAATAAAATTGATTTCAAGAAAGCCATTCATATATTAGTTTTCTAAAGGTGTTGGTTGTCCATCTAAATTGATGTTCCGTCCACAGGTTTGTTTTCGCTATCCGGCCACTAATTTAGTAATTCATTTTTTGTTGTCAATTGTTTTCTCTGCCTAACCTTTTAAGTTCTGCATTATTACTCTGAATCGACAGAAGCTGATTTGCGGTTGTCTGTACTGCAACAAAGAGTCTGTTAATGTCATTGATTGCTAGCGGATTGGCGGTGTTTTTTCCAGTTCAAAACTTGTACAAGTTTCTGCTATCCTTAATTTGACTATCAGCTTCTTCACCCACTCAATTTCTATCGTAGCAAAATAAAATGTTGGCTGTTCCCTTCTTTGCGTGACTTTTCTTGGAATACCATTCTAGCATTCTCCAAATTTTCCTTATTTGCTAATCTCAAGTAATGTAGTGCTGCAGTAACAGGTCCAAAAATTGCTGATTTTGAGTCTTTTTTTTTACTTGAAAACTAGCAATTTAGGCATATTCTGAAGTATTTA
>NW_018202447.1:0-544 GCF_001263595.1 Phalaenopsis equestris | reverse complement strand
AAAAAACGCTGAGTATGTGCTAATAAAAATGAAAATGGTATAGGATCTGAATCAAAGTTCTAACATGGTTTCACTGCTCTTTTTTAAGATTTGTACTTGGAACATGAGGACCTCACATCAACTAATAATTTTGCATTGCCAAAGATCATTGCAAAGTTTTTTTTTCTCAAATATTTACAATATGACCTGAAACAATAGAAAACAAACAAAGAAAATACACAATTCTTAGAGATGAGGTCAGCTTTTGGAGCCTTCAATCGGCTAGATCTGAAGATATGATCTATTGGAAAGTAATTGATTTTGAACTATTCGTTTGATATTAGGTACCAGATAATTTGAAGATAGAGAGACTTAGAGGTAGAAATGTAAAATGTGAAATTTATTGAGGCACTTTTGTTAGAGGACTCAGGTTCATTAGATCAATCATATCTTACAACTCAAAATTAAAGATATATTTCTCGTCACAAAGTATATAAATTATTTATATACTATATGATTGTCATAATATAAGGTATGATCCATTAGCCATTACATGTGCGTCGGC
>NW_018202446.1:0-544 GCF_001263595.1 Phalaenopsis equestris | reverse complement strand
TCTCGCTTACTCCTATATTAGAGAATTATTCGTCTATTCATTCATCAAGGACCATTTGATTAGATTTAATGTACTTTGATCATACAACTACATTCTTTAACATATATATATATATATATATATGGTTGATGAATTAAATTTATGAAATTATTATCTGCATCTTATCATACACTTAAATGGCATAAAAATTTAAAATTTAAATAATATTGGGGGAGAGTTATAGCAATTAAAAATATATTGTTTATAGCCAGAAACAAGCTGGGAGACATTCAGCAGAATTTGCTAAACAAAGCCACATTATTTGTCTTTTCATGGTGCTTACATTGAGGGAACTGCGCTATGACAGCACACCCGCCCCAAAATTTATAATTCATAAAAGGCTTTGCCTTCTTCCTTAAGATAGCTACTTATTCCAAAAAGTGTAATAATGTAAATTTGTAATTGCATTATTAATGTGACATATGCTAAAGTGGAAAAGGCATTTCATTTGGCAACGTAGAGATCGAATCTCTTACGATGATCAAATGTTAATTATATTGCAGCA
>NW_018202445.1:0-544 GCF_001263595.1 Phalaenopsis equestris | reverse complement strand
ATGAGATATTTACTTGTTCGGAATTTGACTCGGGAAAACCTACGTAGTGGTGTACTTCGGTTCAGATTATGCTAAACCAAAACAGATTGATAGGGAGGTATGTTCATGAGTGGGAAAAGCTCCTCAAAAGTTTTGGAAGCCAGCGCAATCCCCAACGAGATCCAGGAATGGTTGGAGAGAACCAGAAGCTTCGACGAATAAGTTTGAAGCTCCCTTAACCTCAGAAGACTGACGCGGGTGTTGGGGAGGATCGACTTAGGGTTCACTCCAACTTGGCTGGACCAGCCGGTCCTCAAGGGGGAGGGCTGCCTTTTCCTGCCTTTTCTTTCTTTTTCCCTCTCAATATTTCTTTCCCTTTCCTTCCTCTCCCCTACTCTTTCCTTCCTAGTATTTTCCTATTATAAGCCCTTATCAATTCTAAATTATGTTTTATTTTACTTATCCTTGCCTAATATGAAATTCTATTAGTTTATTCGTCCTTGACTAATCTGAATTCTTATTATGAATTATTATTATTTTTATTATTCTTTCTTATTTTAAACAT
>NW_018202444.1:0-544 GCF_001263595.1 Phalaenopsis equestris | reverse complement strand
TTTTTTTTTTTGTATGCTTATGTTATGTTTTTGGAAGGTATTTTGTGTTGAAATGTAGGTAATAGGTAAAGGGAGCAATCAGGATTTAATACAAGACAACTGAAGCAACATGGTGTTTTGGTGTCTAGGCGCTAATAAAAACCTTGAAATGGTCGAATTCTCAAGCGATTGAAAAGTCGGCACCGCATTTTTAGCGTCGGGGTGCTGGAAATGTAGTGTTGGAGTGCTGGCTTACAGCGCTGAAGCGCCCAGATTGGTGAAGAATTTTTTAGCGCACAAAAATGCTGCATTGGAATGGGAGCGTTGGGGCGCCAAGAGTGCAGTGCCTAGACGTCGCGATAGTAGCGTCCAGACACTGTAAAATGAAAGATTGTAGTGCTCCAGTGTCACTTATGGGCGCCACAACGCTAGAATACGAGAATGGGTGGGTTTGATGGTTAAATACTTCAGTTCGTTTGGAGAAGATATAAAATGGTAGAAGACTAACTTGGAGGGTCTTTTTCCTTTTATATTATATATATATATATATATATATGTATATATA
>NW_018202443.1:0-544 GCF_001263595.1 Phalaenopsis equestris | reverse complement strand
GAACGTGTGGCCAAGGCAAACCGTTAGAAGGAAAATTTTCGAAAACAGAAGTTCTGAAATGATTTCTAGCCTTTTTAAGGCGCGTTTAATATTGTTGTATCTTGTCTTGAGATTGTTATTGTGCTTTTAGTACTTGTTGAGTTGTTGATGTTTTGCTGTCTTATAAATTTGGTGTTCGAATGTTTCAATTATATTTGCGGTTTCTTTATTTTCAGAGCATGGGAACTTCAAAAGTCAACTTTTCTTTTTTCATAATGACCTTATAATTCATGTTTACTAATGCGTTGATTTTTCATTGAAGGTAAAGAAAATAATAGTATTATTCTACTTGTGTGCATCGGGTTATTATCAAATTTGTATTTGGTACCCAACATGGCATCTAATGACCTCAGTATGTTAAATCTATATACAGAATTTCTTTTAACGATGCTGTACAATACATGTATTCTCTGATATATTGGAAAGCAGGGGAGAGTAGTTTTCTAACAATGTGAAATTGTTTCATTTTTTAATGTTTCAAAATTAATTTTTTTTAATGTTAAAA
>NW_018202442.1:0-544 GCF_001263595.1 Phalaenopsis equestris | reverse complement strand
TATATATATAGATGTCCACATTCTAATTAATGAAATTATCAACAATAAATTAAATTTTAAAGTTGTTTTTGAATTGTGATGAAAGAAAAAATAATATATTTTTTATTTAAAGCCTAAGACTATCTTTTATTCACTTTGAAAAAAAACTCTTAATTTCATATAATTATTTGGTTAGATGAATGGTAAGAATTAATCTCAAGTAAAATTATATGATGTTTTGTTTATTTTGATTTATACAATCTAAAAAGGTGAACCCAAAATAATTTTTCTCTATAATTTTGTGGGGAGTATTAGCAATTCTCAATGATATAAGTGTTATATCTCCAATATAATCATATAATCTAATATAAATCTTATCACAAATTATAAATTTTAAAACATTTAAATAAATAATTTCAAAACAAATTTTGTGAAAAGCTTGCCCCGTCTTTTAATAAAGATACACTTGAAATGAGTTTTTTTTTGACAAGTCAGATCTATTGATTTATGACAATTGGAGTCAAGTCTAAATAGGCCTAAATGAAGTGCTCAAAAGTATAGCTAA
>NW_018202441.1:0-544 GCF_001263595.1 Phalaenopsis equestris | reverse complement strand
CTGCAATAGTAACTGGTCATATAGGTTATAGTGAGGCACCGACAATCTTTTCTCTTGGGTATACTATTACACTAGCGAAATCAATTGTCTGTATACAACATAAAGAGAAAAGATGGTTGTAAATAGTTATCATTGAAAATTATCACTTGATATTTGATATGATATTATTGGTTTACTCATATTTTGTGATACATAAATATATCATATTTACAATAAGGTGGATCGTTATACCGTATTCAAAGTGCATCACTACACCATATTCAAGGTACATAATTATACCGTGTTCGGTGTAATTCATTACATTGTGTTTGGGGTAATTCGTTGCACTGTGTTCGGGTACTAGTCCACATCACATTCGGGATACTTCATTACATCATATGTTTCACAGATCTCACAGAGTAGGGTCGCGGGGTGGCGGTCGCTGGTGTCTGGAGGTGATCACTAGCAGTTAGTGGTCGCAACCGACAGTTGAGAAACGGTGGTTGATGGCGGTTGGTAGCTGTAGAGGCTGAAAGTTATCGTTGATCTTCAGTCCAAAACGACT
>NW_018202440.1:0-544 GCF_001263595.1 Phalaenopsis equestris | reverse complement strand
CATCATGATAAATATATAGAAAGAATAGAAATTTGACAAGAGAGGTGCCATTAGAGTCGGCAGGAGGAGCAGCATCATACGTTGATTTCCCCACATAATTGTGGTGAGTGGAAAATAAAGCAGCTGCCATGAGAACCAAGTCAGAGCACAAACGAAACAATCCCTAACCCCACATGAAGAGACACAACAAGAAAACAAAACTTGACCGAGAGGACCCCAAAAGGATCAAAGAGAAGGCAGGCCTGCCAACAATCCAATGAAATAATAACTTCACAATTCAAAAATTGTGTACCTGGGAAGCCAACAAACAATTTCAACCACCAAATAAAAGAAGACAAACAAATCAAAGGCACATAAAGAGTAGAAACAACAACAAAAAATGCAACAAAGTCCACTATACATACATACATACTTTTTTTAAAGGAATGGTCGAAGACGAGTATATGAGCTTTAAAAATCCCTCATGCATCTAAGAATTCGACTACCACACCCTACACTCAAGAGGAATCAAACCTCAGACCAGAGGAGACTTACAACTGACAAG
>NW_018202439.1:0-544 GCF_001263595.1 Phalaenopsis equestris | reverse complement strand
CGGACGACAACAGAAAGCATCTCAAAACTGTAATAGGGAGCAGTGTCGGGAATGACATAGCCAACAGAGGCCAAGCCGAGGATGGTTCTGTCGAGATGGAATGAGGAAGATGAATCAGCCTAAAGACGGAGCCAAAATCGTCGTGCGGGCTTGCAAGCAAAACGACGGAGCGTAAGGAGTCATATCAGGAACGAAGACGATGCCGTGCGAGCCTGGGAGCAAAAGGGGTCGTCGTCGACTCGAACCGACGTCGAATATGGAATGATAGCAGGGATTTTCAACGTTAGAAATCACCATGATGAAACACTAGTAGAGCCCTCGTCGCTGCCATATGTATGTATAAAGAGTGCGCGTACCATGGTCTGTTTGTAGAGCAATCTCTCTGAAGGTCCTAAGTTCCCTTAGGTCACGAGTTCAAACCCTCTCGTGTGTTGGGTGTGGTACTCGAATATTTAGCAAACTTGAGGATGTTTAGGGCTCGTCTAATAGCCTTTGACCATTTAGGGCTCGTCTAATAGCCTTTGACCATTTATATATATATATA
>NW_018202438.1:0-544 GCF_001263595.1 Phalaenopsis equestris | reverse complement strand
GCCGATGTGGGACTATTTGTCTGTGACAACGTGCTTCAGAAACATAACAAAAGGCTTTGCATTGCTCATGAGTGTTGGACATATTAAAAGCACAATCTGAAGCAGAGAAGTGTGTGCTTGCTTAATAAATGCAAAAGGCCAGCCCGTATTCTAAGTTTATGATTAAATTTCATATGGCTTGTGTTGCATGGATACGAATATGGGACACAAACATGATATGTCACGGATATGACGACACAATATAATTGTAAAAAGTAGGACACAATATATCATTGACATATTTTTATATATAATAAATTATTGATATGAAAAGATATAGCTTTTGACTATTCTTTATTAAGGATAATGAAGGATGAATTATAATATTATAGAAGCAGTGTTGCGAGAATTAACAAAGCTAAACACATGATTAAGAATAAAAAAAATGCTTTATCATACAAACATTCATTAACCATTTTTAATTGTCATATGTTTTTGCCAATATCATAATTATTTTATAAATGTAAAAAAATTCTATAATAAGAAAATATTCTAGAAAAAAAAA
>NW_018202437.1:0-544 GCF_001263595.1 Phalaenopsis equestris | reverse complement strand
TTGTAGCTGGAGAAAGAAATGAGCAACTCATGCAACAAATGTAATCTACAAACTGTTGAACAAGACTGAATAACCGAAGTATAACTAATGCAATGATCTCAATTGAAATAAACAGGTTAAAGCTCTCATTTCAGGCAAGTTGCTGCATGCAAAATAAAAATAAAAATGGTTTTTGCAAAGTAATATTAATAAATCTCAGTTTAGTTTATAAAAAGGCCCGTTTAGAGATCAAACTAAATGAACAAAAAAGAAAACATCTTACACTTGAGTTATTTGCCGGCTCTCATGGTTTCCTCTGAGAATTGTGATTCTATCTCTATAGCGGACTTTCAAGGCCACCAGTAGCGTTACAGTCTCCACTGAGTAATAACCACGGTCTGCATTTATATCAGTCAGCCACTATTATTGAACAGAAGTGCAAAACAAATTGCACTTGATATAAAATATGAAGAATTCTATGCACAGATGAAAATATTATGCCCCTCACCAAGTATTTTTGAAATATAAATAATGTTTCAAAGATAAATATACCGCATACACAAGC
>NW_018202436.1:0-544 GCF_001263595.1 Phalaenopsis equestris | reverse complement strand
TTTTTATAAATTTGATATTTTGTTTAATTCAAGTTAATATTTTAAGTTTATTTTAATTTAAGCTTAATTTATTTTTAATTTTGCTTAAATTTATATTTTAGTTAAATTTAATTTCATGTTGTGTTCAATTAAATTTTAATTAATGTTTTGATTTTAAATTTAATGTCTACATTAAGTTTTTAACTTGAATTTACATTTTAATTTAAGTTAAATCATAGTTAATTAATGTTTTAATTTTGTTTATATTTTATAATTATTTTATTTTTTAAGTTTATTTATATTTTGTTCCAATTTTAATTTAATATAAACTCATGTTTTGTTATAATTTACTTTGTTTCATTTTTAATTTTGATTTCATTTAGTTTAAATTTAATTTTAATTTAAGTTTAATATATGTCAATTTTTTATTTATTTATAGGTTGATATTTTAACTTGCATTTCAATTTAGGCTTTGGTTTAAGCTCTATGATTTTTTATTTATTTTTGTTTGTTTTGGTATTCATTTTTAGTCATTAATTATTATTATTATTATTATTATTATTAT
>NW_018202435.1:0-544 GCF_001263595.1 Phalaenopsis equestris | reverse complement strand
TTTTTACGGCTGTTTAGCCATCAATTATTTGTGATTAAATTATCTCTTAGAATAAACTAAGTTGTGTTACCCTCATATTAAAAACAACAATTTTACGAGTCGGTAACCTTTAGATTGTGAATTCTTTTGTGGCTTTATCTAGCATCCAAGTTGCATTAGAATCCCTGAACATCCTAAATTTTATGGAAGAAAGAAGACCAAGAATTTATTAAAGGATGAATAAAAATACTCCTGTGCAAATGAATGCTTTCCATGTACCAATAAAATGATTTTCTCTATGGGAAGAATAATCTAACGACAATACTAAAATGTTTTCAGGCTTTTTGGTTGCTTCTGGTCTCCGTATTGGTGAATGCCAATTGTCTATTATTTCTAGCTACCATATATTTTCCTTTCTTTCATGTTATAAATTCGCTCCATTGGATGTCACATTTCCAGCAAAAACGAAGAGGAACCGTTAAAGTTCAAGTGATTTATATATCTTACAATACTAATGAAGATCTCCATTTGGTCCGAGCACATTGGCTGGTTGACTAAACCCAGG
>NW_018202434.1:0-544 GCF_001263595.1 Phalaenopsis equestris | reverse complement strand
TTTCTCTTTTGAGATCGGGTCAATGGTATTGTTTTAAATCGACATAATTTAAAATGCCTTTAAAAAATATAAATATTTAAAGGATTGCCTTTAAAGGATTTAGGCAATTTGATATTTAATGGTATTGCCTTTACATAATTTACAATTTGATATTTAAAGAATTATATAGTTTTTGCCTTTACATAATTTACAATGGTATTGAGATCGGGTCATTGGTATTGTAAATATTGAAATATATTTAAATGATACATATAACTATCATTTAAAGGATTTAGGATCGATCAAAAGGATTTGACATAATTTAAAGGCAAATAATAGGATAGCTTAGTAATAAAGGATTTTTATATATAAAATGATACCTCAAATGTAAAATATAAAATAACTGATTTAAATGTCGACGCTTCGGACAATTAAATCGGCACTATCGGACACCTCAAATGCGACCTCAAAAGCATAGTGCCGATGACAAATCCTTTTGCTCGGCACTATCGGACTATCGGACACCTCAAAAGCTAACCCGTTTGCTTTCGGATAATAAATTGTT
>NW_018202433.1:0-544 GCF_001263595.1 Phalaenopsis equestris | reverse complement strand
TACTTGTAAATTTTTAATATTTAGAAATGAATGAAGCTTCTTGGTCATTTTTACATACATTTGCTTATATTTATTTCTTTACCTTTCCTGCATTATTTTCTTGACATAACTACTTGGTGATGAATGTTAACAATGATTGATGACTCAGATCTTTAAAAAGATTGTTGATCATTTTTGATGTGTCACAACCCTGCATAAGTCCTACATTGCCTGTCTCATTCACTCAGTTAGATTGTCTCCTTAGATGGGTAACCGACGAGACTTGCAGCAACTTACAACAGGGCTAATTTGCTCCATACCCTTTCTGAAGCTTATCGCTACGGGGCAGGAAAAACTCTCCACGGCTTTATCTATGTTGAGCTTTGAGATATGTTTTTTGATATTTTGTATAAAGGTTAGAGTTTGTGTTATGATGCCAATCACATGTCTATGACATCATTGTCAGTTGCCTTTACTATTTTATCTTGATCAGTCTTCTCTGGCATCATTGTTGGTTTATTTTGTGAGGTTTTAACTAGCTCACACCTTATACTTTTCAAGGTCT
>NW_018202432.1:0-544 GCF_001263595.1 Phalaenopsis equestris | reverse complement strand
AGCAAATATTACATACAAAATTTTGGAGTTTAGAAGCATAGAATAAATGAATAAAATAAAAATCATTAAATTCAAATCTATAACCCAACAATTTTTTACCACACAACAAATCAAAAATTTAATCATTATTCTTTGATAAAAAACTGTTTTCTTACTGCAATACAAAACAACTTGCACCAAAAGCAAAAAATTTTTATTTTTTCTTATTTATTTTTATGCTCAAACAAAGAAGCGGTTAAATCTTCTTTTCCTCGTATAAAATTAACATCCGGTCAAAAAATTAAACCGGAAAATTTTCTGATTTTAGTACGAGTATTTCTTATACCTGTAATCATTTATCTTATTTTCTAACGATTATGCCAGATGGTTTAATGTGAACATGTTCTAAAGGAAAAACTCCTAACGTCGAGATGCGTTCGAAGTACATTGATATGCGGACACGTGACTTCAAAGAAATACGCGTGTTTTCCTGTGTTCCAGTCTAGTCACACAGGAGAATATTCATCATCTGTTATTTTGCGTTATTCATGTGTTATTGTGGTGA
>NW_018202431.1:0-543 GCF_001263595.1 Phalaenopsis equestris | reverse complement strand
TATTTCAGGTGATTAACAAATGGATCCAATTTTAGAATTTGAAAATGACTCTAAGAAGAACTTAAGCTAGAAATCGCTCTTATTTGTGTTAATGATTATAATAAACATTATTTCACAAAAGAACCATGTCAAACTTCAACACACCAAGGTCATGAGTAAATAATTAAAATATTGCAAGGGCATCAAGCTCGTTGCTTTGAAAATTTTAGAATGAGAACTCAAATTCTCTTGAATTTATTTACTATAATGCAGAATAAATGTCTTATGAAAAACTCAAAATGGTTGATCATGTATGAGCAACTCGCAATATTTATGTTAATTTTATTGCATAATAAATGCTTGAAAGTAGTTGTGAAATTATTACAATATTCATTAGAGACAACCTCACAACATTGAAAAAAGATTTTGAAAGTAATTTGTTTCATTAGAACTAAGATGCTTGTTCCTCCATCATTTGAGATGATTCTTCTTGAGATCAAGTATGATCCACAATATTATCCGTTTTAAGATATGACAGAATTATATATATATATATGTATATAT
>NW_018202430.1:0-543 GCF_001263595.1 Phalaenopsis equestris | reverse complement strand
TGATTCAAGTTCCATGAGTAAAAATATGATCAATACAAAACTATATGAATAAACCCAAATCCTATAAGATTAACGCCAACTTAAACATTAAACTATCCATAAGATAATTCAACCTAATTAAAAAAAATAAATACATAAAAAATTAAATAAATCTAAATAATAACCAAATTGGTTCAATATACACTTGAAAGTACTCATCATTTTCTTGGGCTCCCATGTAATATCACTTGGCTCGTAGCTCGAGGTTTTTGTCAAGTAGCATAAATAGAATATGAGGAATCATTTGCCTTTATAGCTAGATAAAAGCGCCATATATATTTATTTTAAGAATTTTACGTTTTATCAAACGGGTGTGAAAAAAATATTTCTAGATAAGCTTATAAAGCAAAATGTATTTGAGAAGTGGACCCTTGTATTTGCAAAACTATGATCATCTTGAGTATCTCTACAAATTTAAAATATATATATTCTATAAGATAAAACATGCACTTAGAGCTTGGTATAAAAGTTACATGTTTTTCCTATAAATATAAGTTTTGTCAA
>NW_018202429.1:0-543 GCF_001263595.1 Phalaenopsis equestris | reverse complement strand
GGACACTATGCATCCCACTTATTTAAGTAGTTCAATAACTGAACATCATTCTTTAACAGCCATCCTTTGAAATACTGTAAGGACTTTGGTGATAGGAGTGGGTCTCACCTTCTCCTCATCACGGCCGTGAAGTAATGGTAAAGCCACAGTAATCTTTTGAATACTTTCATACCCATTAGTATCTATTAATGGGTTAAACATACTCCCTTGTAGGGACGGAGAGGTCTCAAGCAAACCAAGTTCCTCCTGGTTTGGAATCTCTTTGGCAGATACTTTCTTCAAATCTCGAAATTTAAATCTCGGAATTTAGGAGCCTTCCAAATCTTTTGACTACGATTTTATCTCTGAGATGGGGTTAATTGCATGGACATCAAACTAGATCCAATTTAAAATACTGATGGTGGGATGGTAGATCCTCCAATAGTACCTTTAAAAATAATAATTTCCTTCCCTTTAGCAGAAAAGGGAACTACAGACTTAACAGTTGTCGGGGTAGCAGTCGTCTTCTCCTTCTTGCAGGAAGGGAAATCTTGAGGATAGTTC
>NW_018202428.1:0-543 GCF_001263595.1 Phalaenopsis equestris | reverse complement strand
TAAATAAATAGGAATTGTGTGGTATATATGTAAATCTTCGAGTAAAGTTTAGATGTTGGACATGTGAATACATAAGAATTCATTGGTATGTATGTAAACCTTCCATCTCCACTGTACATCTGGACAATTACAACTCATGCCTGTAAATTTCAAGCAGTTCAGGAACTTGATCCCCAAATTGGGTCACATAATCATTAAAGAATTTCTTCCTGAGGCAAGCAAATGAATGAAGCGAAATCCACAGCCTCCTTCAATCAATTGGATGCTAAAAACTGGAATCTCTTATACCTTGGGGAGATTGTCTTATCAACACTGTAAGAAAGTACAACTGACCTTGCAGCCACATACTATTTTTTATGTGATATTAAAGATTGGAGCTATGTAAATAGATAAGAAATGTGTGTTGTGTATGTAAATGCCCCTTTTTATTTTTTTTTCAAAATTTTTATTTTTTATGCATTTTTTAAATAAATGCAATTTGAATGATGATCAATTTAAACTAGCTAATATGAAGTATCTTGAACATTAAATTGAAAAAAAAAA
>NW_018202427.1:0-543 GCF_001263595.1 Phalaenopsis equestris | reverse complement strand
CATTGATCTTATCTTTAACATGTATTATCATATTCTAAAGTTGATAAATACTAAAAAAAACCTATGGCTATATAAAGTACATGAAGGATTGAACTTATATTCATAAACAACAATTTAGGGTAAAAAAATATTCTATTGAATTCATTATCCAAGATTTCTTCACATTCTTGGAGTTTCAATTTTTTTGATTTAAGAGTTTAAAAGATAATTGAATGATTGTCAAATTTTTTACCAGATTTACCTAGAGAGTAATTCAAAGTATATATTGAAATCTTCTTTATGATTATGATAGTTATCTCTATAAGATAAAGAGGTTATGCATCCATAGGGCATGCATAAGAGAGTTCCTTATTTCTTCAATCAAAGGAAATGTCATGACATTTTAGAAATTTCAAAGTTATAAACCTTCTATAACATTGGTTTTTTTCCTATGGCCAAAAAAAGATATTTAAGAAGTAATGATTCAAATACATATCAATAAGAAGAGATCCTTAAAGTATATTGTCGTTCCCACTTTTTATAGACATTAGAAAGACATATATA
>NW_018202426.1:0-543 GCF_001263595.1 Phalaenopsis equestris | reverse complement strand
AAAAAAATATACAAATGATGTAATAATAACATAATTGATGTTTTAAAAATTTTGTTGTGAAAATAATATAACATTGTAAAATCATCTCTCCAATCAATTTTGCCAAATTCTTTTTTAATAGTGGTATATTTTGAAGGTGATATTAAAGATTTGAGTGTTATGTTTATAAATATGCAAGTTTAGGTTTTAAATATTCCCATAGAAAATTTGAGGGTTCATCTTCATATTAATTTTCTTTCGAGTGATTTTAAACGAATTATTCCCTAAAACATAAATATAATTATTTATAAATAAATAATTTATCAAATTATTTTAATAAGCATGAAATTTTCTTATATTTTAATACTTTATATAATACATAATAATAATATTTTGTTTAGGAAAAGGTTATTATTAGCAATTTTTTGTTAAAAAATTTATCAATATTAATATTCATAATCTTATCTTGTTCATGAAATTCTATTTTTAACTTTTAGGTAAAAATATATATTTTTAATAGAAAAGATATTTTATTGAGAATATTTCATGAAAAAAATATTGTAT
>NW_018202425.1:0-543 GCF_001263595.1 Phalaenopsis equestris | reverse complement strand
CCGACCTCTGTTGACCTCCGTCAACTGTCGTGAACCACCGCTAAACTGATTCATGCTATAAAATTTGCGGTGGAGGAGAAACAAATTGTAATCTTATCATTGTTCGAAGATTCAATACAAACTCAGATGAAAAAAAAAAGAAACAACCAATTGAGGCATCATAATTTTTTACGTGAAAACCCCAGAAAGACAAAAAGTCACAGAGCTTGACCCAATTCTAAAAATATACTATAAATTGATGATTACAAAATCCCCTTGTCTCACAGAGGGGAAAATGTTATCAAGTCCTCTGAATTGTAACATCGATGTGTGATGATCTCATCGCAAGGAACGGGTGGCAGCCGAAAGGTGTGATTGGCGATGGTCGACAGTGATCTGCAGTGGTTCACAACGACATAAGTGATGTTGAACTTCAGTTTTTTCTCAAAACTTCAAGCTCTTCCTCAAACCTCAAGTTTTATTACTTTTTCATGAAAGAGTTGGGGCTCTATTTATAAAATTTAAGTTACAATTAATGCAGAAATATGAACCACTTTGATCGGA
>NW_018202424.1:0-543 GCF_001263595.1 Phalaenopsis equestris | reverse complement strand
AGGAACAACGACAATGGCTGTGGTCTAACACCAACTGCGTAGTAGATAGCTGTCTGAGAATGACGGTAGTGGTGGTGGCACAATGACTGTTGCTTCAGTGGCTCGACGTCAGTTCGGTATGTGGTCGGGTGGTGGCGGTAGCCCAAATATGGTGGTTTGTCAGGGTTGGCCCAATGACGGTGCTTCTGTTATGTCGACATTGGCTTGCATAGTCCTCTACCATGATGGTAGCGGGTTGACGTCGGTCATGTGACAGTGGTTTGGCGTCGACGCCGACCCGCAACAATGGTTCGACAAGATGGTGGTAACTCAATTTTGATAGTTTGAGAGTGCACAAATTGGACATGAATGAGTGTTGCAAGGAAAAATAGCTGGAGCTTCAAGGACAACTGGTGATAAACTTATATATCCTAATGCCAAGTATTATCTTACTTTAACTTAGCAAAGAATAATTTATGGGCGGTTGTAGTCTCTGAAGTTCCTAAATATATATGCAACTAATTTGAGTTATTGTGTCAACTTAGGAGTAGGAAAAATATTTAG
>NW_018202423.1:0-543 GCF_001263595.1 Phalaenopsis equestris | reverse complement strand
CAATTCCTCCCGCTGTCTACCACAAGCATCGCCAATGCATCCCCCGCCTCCACCCTCACCTGGCCATCCAGCCCACCGCAATCTAAAAAGATCTTCATAAGCTCTCTCATCATTCCTCCTCCTCGCCGCCTCATCCATCGCCAGGTAAGTAATAATCTCGAGCCCAAGCTTCCGCGACGGCTTCAAAATCTCATCCTCGCGGCAGTGTTTGAGGATCTCTCTTCGGAGAGTCTCGCCGATTGTGAAGACGATTTCCGAAATCTCTCTTCGGAGAGTCTCGCCGGTGCGGCCGGTGGCGCCGGCGAGCAGTTTGATTACTTGGAGGGCTCGTTTTGCGGCCTGAATTTCTGGATCGGTGCCGGCAATGGGGTTTCGTTGGCGGAGCTTTGGGATCATGGCAGTGGTGAAGTCGATGATTTTGGGGATGAAGTTTTTGGTTTTGCCGATCTTTGCGCAGTTGTCGGAATCTTTTGCGAGATTCTTGAGGATGAGGAGGCCGATAAGGTTGAATGTGTGGTAGTGATTAGTTTCCGGCCGATCTGC
>NW_018202422.1:0-543 GCF_001263595.1 Phalaenopsis equestris | reverse complement strand
CAAGACAAATCTAACGAGCTCAAAATCGCACAATTTTGACATTATTAAGGGGCTCAAATATTCAACAAACACCGTCCGATCAAGGGAATTTCATTGTGTAGTCAATGAAGTGGTTTGAATTCATTCTTTAATTGTAGAGATGTCTCTCTCCTAAACCCTCATGAGAGGGGAGACTTGAGCTATCAAAAGATTGAAGCTTAGAGGATGAGATGAAGTTCAATATCACTTTTGCACCGCAGATCCAGCGAATACATCCCACTTATGTAGCCACTGACCACCATCAGCCACTGCCCATCAGCCGCCCTTGACCACTATCGAACACCATTGACTCATTTTATAATGAAACTCCTTACAGAATCACGACGTGCACAATGGAATCCCGTTGTATATTATAGAGTAATAAGTCATTATGCAGAAGAACTCATCCCGTATACGGTACAAAAACGTCTCTCAAAGACATTGTAAAAATGCACCCCAAAGATAGTGTGACAATGCACCGCAAAAACAATGACTTTCTCCAGACTTCTAAAGCTCCCCCCTTAC
>NW_018202421.1:0-543 GCF_001263595.1 Phalaenopsis equestris | reverse complement strand
GAATTGTGATCCGTTCGGCCTTATCTTTCACTTTTAAAGAAAATAAAAATTAATTACTTCGGCAGTTCACGATTCAATTTCTAATGCAATTCTACTTGTTGTTCAATTATAAAATATTAAACGAAGAATTATGTAATAAAATTAATATAATAACACACCTAAAAATTAATAAATATTAATTATAAATTACAATAAAACTAGCTATTAAAAATTAATAGTTTAATTTTTCAAACATATATTTTATAATGAAAATTTCCAACTTTCTTCAAGAGCTCAAAACAAAACGTCTAAATTTCATTCCCTGCTCTTGAAATTAACTGAAACCAAAAATAGAAATAATAAATTTGGAATGAATTTCAATCAAATTTGAAATTGATTTTGGGCAAAATGAGGGATGCCAATAGCCTTTGAGAAGCTAATTCAATATTTAGGCATTTGAAGTGCCCTAAGATTCCTACTTTAATCATTCTTAGCTTAAGGAGCTTAGCATGAAAAGCCAAACAAAAGTAAAGTTAGGGAACAGTGTAATCTGTTTTGTCCCAC
>NW_018202420.1:0-543 GCF_001263595.1 Phalaenopsis equestris | reverse complement strand
ATATAAAGAACTATCAAATCCGATCAAAAGGGACTCAAATTACAGTGATTTAAAAAATGAACAAAATGATAACCGATGCAAGTCGGTTATAACTTGCAAGCCCTAAAGTCTTGTAATTTTTAATTTATTATTAAAAATAATCAGGCTTAAAAAAAAATACACAATAATGCCTGAAAGTCCTGACACGGAAGCATGCTGATTAAAAAACATTGCTGAGGTTCAATGGTTTTTCTCCGGAAATGCATTTGCTAATAGGATTAGAAAAAAAGTAAATTTTGTTTCATCTGATCATTTTTTTTCATTTTATTCCAGCAAAAAAATGCTGTAAAAATTTGCAGGAAACCATGTGTTAGTATTTGTGAAAAAAGAGAACAAAATAAAGCAAAACTGTTTTTAGGAAACTTTTGCTACACTTCAATTTTTAATGAAGATTTGTATACATAACACTTAATTCGTATGCATTTACACATTTAAGATTTAAACTTCAATTTTAGAGACATGCTACCTTATCTATGAATTGAAAGGATTTCACCTTCTTTTGTT
>NW_018202419.1:0-543 GCF_001263595.1 Phalaenopsis equestris | reverse complement strand
TTTTTTTCAGCTACACCCTTTCTTCTAGTTAGCTTTTCCCATTTTATTGTTCAAGATTTTCTTTAAATTGTATTTGTTTACGTGATACTGTCAGATTGTTGAAGTAGAGATACCTCGGTCATTATTTGAAGAGCAAGGCAGAGAACTTTATGGAGCCAGACTATTGCAATTTCAGGTCATGGATATACTCTATTATGTATTTTGAAATTAATTTTCTAATTTCTTTCTTACGGGCAGGCTGGGGGAAAGCTTAACGAACAACAGCTGGCTTCTCTTTCAAGTGAAAAGGTAGTCAATGAGTACCTTGAGAACCAGAAGGAGAATATAACATGTATACTAAAACAGATGCTGACGGTTGGTGAAATTTTTCAATATGAAAATCTGCAGGTATAAATGTGTTTGTCCAAATGGTAACTCCATATTTGATAAGCTGTATGCATCATGTATTAAAAATAAGGAAGATTTACATGCATACTATGCAATTTCTATTTATTTGCATATCCAACAACTAAAATTCAATTTTTACATACATGCCACCTTACC
>NW_018202418.1:0-543 GCF_001263595.1 Phalaenopsis equestris | reverse complement strand
GTCGATACATAATAAAGAAAAGTTGCAAGGAGTGGTGGAGAGTCAGTCGAAGAAGATTTTAGCGATTTTTCTCATGTGATAAGAGAGAGGAACAACCTAAAGTTTTTGTAAGTTGTAGAACTAGAGAGTTGAACTGAGTGGTGTAAGATTTGTACATTTCTCTTGATTTTAATAGTTAAAGACTGGTGTGGTGTGGTTCAACGGTTTTTTCTTGCTCTGGGGGTTTTCCAAATTAAATCTTGGTGTGTGTGTGTGTGCGCCTTTTTTGGATTTCTTTGTTGTGTTCTTCTATTCAAATTTTATTTTGAATCTCTCGAATCAGTGTGTTTTCTACAGTGTAGTTTTGATTATTAATTGATCGATTCTCAAGTTTTCATTCCAATGGGAGATATCTAAAGTTTTGACATTAATTATAACTTTTTTGAACCATCATTATTAATTCTTGAAATTAGAAGATATCTCTAAATAGAAAAGTCTCTTAATGGTCAAATGACTATTTGTAAGGCTCCATCTTAGTTTAAGAGTCAACTCAATTTAGTCCTC
>NW_018202417.1:0-543 GCF_001263595.1 Phalaenopsis equestris | reverse complement strand
ACTCGAAACACGTTTATTTTCATATTCAACACCTGAAAGTTCCTACTTACTTTTTCACACCTGAAACATCTTCCCTGCTTGAAAATAGCACCTCTGTTTGTCTCTTGACCTATTTTCTTCACCTCCCCAATTTCAAAGTATCAGCATAAAGCAGCCTTAGGATCATGTTACTGCTTGTTGCTAGAGAAGAAAATCTGAAAACTTCTACCCGTGCTTTTGTTGATGAATTGCCCCCATCGTTTGTCGCGTCAGTTCAGTCGAGCCAGCATTGCCTCCACTTGCTAAGGTCCTAGAGAACGACCAACATATCTAAAAGGTTTCACCCTGCACCTCATCGGGTTTGGAGAAGTGATTGACCACATCTTCTTCAATACCAGTCAATACCTTAGGAGCCAGATTTGTCCACAGAATCGACTCACCACCTCCAACGCCGGCCGACAATTATCCGACGTGAGGATCCTCATCTATGAAAAGAAAAGCCAATAGTAAGCATCAAGTTTTTCAAAAAGAAAAAAAGGGGAATAATTTACCTAGAATCTGATT
>NW_018202416.1:0-543 GCF_001263595.1 Phalaenopsis equestris | reverse complement strand
AACATCTGCCGTTCAAGAGCAACATTGGTTTCTTTAAGATATCTGTTTAGAGATTTTATTACTTCTTAAATGATATTAATGAAATAAATTCCAACATAAAAGCTTAGCATTCCTGAGATATCAAGGTCCATCCATTATGAAATTTAATTAGATGATGTAAATTAAATTTATTTTTTAATTAAATTCTCAAGTTGAGACTTGAGAATGGGCATTAATTTCTTTTACGTGTTTTGTCGAGTTGAATGCGGCTCATTCATCGAAGAGATTTTACTTAATTTTTTTTTGTTCGAACACACGACATGGTGATTGGGGGCTTGGCATCTCTCGATAGGACGTGTTCGAATGCACGTTAATCCTTCTAAGCGTAGAGTGCGTGTTCGAGCATGCCGCTACATAGAGAAGCCATGCCCCCAATCGATACCTTATTCTAATATTGAGGTGTTTCATAACTGATGAGTATTAATATAAAGAGACGCTTCATGTTTTAGGTTTTAACAGTTTCTAATTGGATCCATTCCACTTTTCTTTCAAGTGAGAAAAAAA
>NW_018202415.1:0-543 GCF_001263595.1 Phalaenopsis equestris | reverse complement strand
GGTGGATCAACTCAAAGATTCCACCGCCAACAGTGATCAGATGTTAAGAGTTTTGCTAGAGAAAGAATTATCTCGTGGCATTAACCAATTATTGATTGATACTCTTTTTTATTGTTGTGTTACTCACTGTTTTGTAAGGTGTTTGTTTTTATTTTATAACATTCAAACATAATATTTATTTTCAATTATGAAAAGTGCTAGCAAGATTGTTTTTGTTAAAAACAACACTATACAACAACGACAGAAAAGGTCAATTATTTAGAAATAATTGTATCACAGCTGCTACAAAACTAAGCAAAACAAACAGACAATCAGTTTCTACATAGTAACTTCCTAGCACAGGTGCTAGAAAGTTGTATGACTCAATTTTCATGATTTTTTATGTGCTTTGAAACTTTATAAATGTGGAAGGGACGCACTAGATAAGAAGAAAGAAAAAAAAAGATATACTAAATTTTGTAAATCCTTAAAGTGATTGATATCTAAATCAACACTAAATTTAGCAGCACCAATTCCTTTTGATACAATTTTTTTATAAAAAAA
>NW_018202414.1:0-543 GCF_001263595.1 Phalaenopsis equestris | reverse complement strand
TCTTCTAGTTTTACATCACTTCGGAACTAGAAGATGAGAACCACAACTGAATCATATTGGCTTTACGCGTACACCCTGCACTTCCTTGACCACCCTCGACCTTGTTAGGACGGATCAGGGTTAAAATCATGGCTTTTACATCGTGGTTAATTTTGTCATACATTGCCTCATATTCTTATTTCTCTTCATTCTAAAAATGCCAAAGCAATCAATCCAATAAAATCATCATTGCTCAACAAGAAAACTAAGAGATACAGACCCCTATCACTGATAGTACACCCTTCAATTCCAACATAGGTGAAAATCGAAGGTCAACACATAAATTCTCCTCATAAATCTTTATAATTAAGAAGTTTTATTTTTTGAGTGATATTTTTGAGGGTCTAGAATCCTTAGACATTGAAACTCAAAAGTGAAAACAAGCACAAAAATCCTCATTTTATAGGCAAAACCCGCCTAAACATGAGTAGGCAATAGCATCTTAGACTTGAAGAGGCAGCAATTGCCAAAGTGCTACAATACCTGAACTTTATATGCAACAGC
>NW_018202413.1:0-543 GCF_001263595.1 Phalaenopsis equestris | reverse complement strand
TTCTTATTGAATCAATGTTATGTCTGCTTGTATTGAACTTGCTTATGATAATTAAATAGTGTCATGTTTGTGTTGTTAATATTTAGTGTTAGTGTATTGGAGTGATTGGAATGAGTTGTACTTAATAATATAGTAGTTGTGTGCATGAGTATTGGAAAGATGAAGAAGCCAATTAACTATCATAATGGTTGTTGAATCTAACATATTAGGGTTTGAACACCTTAGGCTTACTTTGCTCTTTTGAAAACGATAAAAATTTCCAAAATCTGTATGGTCAAGCACTAGCGCCTAAGTGCCCAAATTGGCTTCTAGGCACCGAACCTGCTGAAGCATACTAAACCCTGATTTTGGACTGATTCACGCCATTCTTTCATTGGACTTCATCTTCTTCCCCATTTTTCATGATTTCACACCCTAAGGCTTCACCTACCTTGCTTATTAAGAAGAGTTTTTTATCAAAAATTTTGGAATTCATCATCTTTGTCTTAAAGCTTCACTTTGTCATTGAAAATTTCAATTTTCACTATGCATTTTCTCCACATT
>NW_018202412.1:0-543 GCF_001263595.1 Phalaenopsis equestris | reverse complement strand
ATACAAACATGCAAACGGAAAGGACAAAGACAACCCTATGAAAAATAAGAAAATAAAGCAAAACACATAAGCAACTATCTCTAGGGAGAGCGGCAATTTCAAAAAGACCAAAAGAGAGCGGCGGTAGACTGGAAGATGATGATCAACAAATGGTGGCAGTTTTGGGAATTGAGGATAATGACAGGAAGAGGGCTAGAGGTCTTGTCAGCAACAACAAAGGGGGAATGTGTGGTGACTGGAAAGAGACTGAAGAGGAGTTGCAGTGGACCTAGACAACAACAGGCAGGTGGTGGTGGGCTTGGACAACAACAGTAACTGGTGTCCAAAGGTTAGACAACAGCTGGACGAGGTGAGGGTAGATTCGACAGCTGCAGGAACAGGTGTCGGCGTGCTGGCTCGCAACAGGTACGAACCCTAGAGGGGTTGACGACAACAAGAACTGTCCTGGAAGGACTTGGCAGTAACAGGAAAGAGCCTAGAGGCCTGGACGGTGATGAGAAGATGGTTGGAAGATGGCTTGTGGCTGCTTACAAGATCAGAAAA
>NW_018202411.1:0-543 GCF_001263595.1 Phalaenopsis equestris | reverse complement strand
TTTTTGCAGATTTTGCTTGTGTTTTGTGTATATGGAGATTTTATTCTCTAATTTTCTCTAAGTATTGTACCATCTTTCTTTTATGAGGAACAAGTGGTGGATCTCTGACGCGGGAGCGTACCGTCTTGATACGCAGCTACAGTAACATGGATCAATTTCCTATTTGATCCCTTACTATTGAATCCAAAATTATCTGGAAGACAAGCCTAAGGAATACGGTGCTAAGGAGAGAGAGAGAAAGCAGAGCAAAAGCATAGTATAAAGCAGTAAATATAGTGTAACATTTATTCATGAAATGCACCCCTATTTATAGGAATGGGGGGAGTATAATTACATGTTGTACCCTTAATATACATAGATACGACCGGGGTATTTTAGTCGATACATGAATATTGGGTCGGGAATCTCCAAGTATACTGATCGGATGAGGTAAGGACCCTGAAAGGCTTCCGACCGGACAAGTCCAGGTCCCTAAGAAGATGTTGGGCCGAACAAAGTCGGTGCCCATGGCAGCCTCCTGCTTGGCTTCATTTAGGTCGGGTG
>NW_018202410.1:0-543 GCF_001263595.1 Phalaenopsis equestris | reverse complement strand
TTTTTTTTTTCAATTAGTTATTTTGTTTTATTGTCGTTATATTGATGGGGACTCTATCGATACAATGATTATTATTTGTTTTTTCTTTTTTGTCTCACGTTAGTAGTATTGTATTCTATGTTTAAGCTTATGTTTAGTTCTAAATTATTCTTCTATTTGGTTTGGATGTTCATTGTTTATTTAATTTTGTTTCTTCTAGTTTCTTTTTCAATTAGTCATTTTGTTTTATTGTTGTTATATTGATGGGGACTATCGATACAATGATTATTATTTGTTTTTTTCTTTTTCGTCTCCTCTTATATTTTCTTTTTATAATTACTAGTATATGAATTTTTTCTCTATTTAGCATAAAATACATTTAATTGATCTTGATTTGTGAAATTTACAAAGTTGATAATTTCATCACATGTTGTGTTGTTGAAGTGTACCATTTTTCAAACAGGGAGGTGTGACATCAAGGTGTTGTGAAAACTCGGTATAAAAAAATTTAACTTGCTCAAATGCGCCATCATTGTATAAAAAATGATCTTAATTTATTAGAAT
>NW_018202409.1:0-543 GCF_001263595.1 Phalaenopsis equestris | reverse complement strand
TTGATATTTTTATAAACTTGGGACTAAAATGATACCATCTAAATAGTCAGGGGATTAATTTGACATTTTTCTTGATATGTAAATACATACGAATTGCATTGAATATATGTTGTTAGTATCATTCCTATTGAGTAATTGTTTGAGTAATTGATGCAGGTTTGGGGTGATGATGAAGTCAGCCGTGTTGTGCAACATTGGCTGCTTCAGGTGCACAACTTCAATAAGCTGAAGCATACAGAACTATTGGGTTAGTACAGTACTCCCTTTTTCTTTGTCTTAGTTGATTTTAGCTTTGGCTTAGGATTTATATGCTTGGGAGGTTCAAATGCCTTACATTGTATTATAGCCTTATAGGTAGATTGGTTACTTGTTTTATTTATGGAAGAAAAATGTTCTTAAATATTTTGAAAAATGTGAAGGGTAAATTATCAAATTGGCTATGGATTTTTTAGGCGTGTTGATGTTATCACATTTTAACTAATTTAATCTTTGGAAAATTTATATCAGTAAATTTTATAAGATGGTAGTGAGACCTGCAATGCT
>NW_018202408.1:0-543 GCF_001263595.1 Phalaenopsis equestris | reverse complement strand
GACTATAAGTTTGCTGAAATTGGAGCTTTGGATGAGACTTAATTGAAGTTTAAATATTTCTTGCCTAAAAGATTACCTCGACATCTATGATGGATGATGAATTTGTTAATGACGTATCAGTTGCCCCTCTATTTTTTTTGCCAAAAAATATTAAAATCTAACATGCTTAAATTTTTGTGTTTGTGTGTGTATTATGTTTACAGTTTCAATACAATTTCTGAGCTTAAGTTATAATACATAGATGAATAAATGCTTTAAATAATATTTTGTTCAGATAGGTGAGAAGCTTCTTGCCGCTTTCTCCCACCCGCATATGAAAAATTTATTTTCTCTATGGATTTCCCCCCATGCTGTAATTTTATTTGGAATAGCAGGAATCGAGAACAACAAAATCTCACTGTTTATAAAAGAAAAGCAAATGCACTTTATGAAATTTTAATGGTTACATGGGAAAAGGAAGGGGGTGTTAGAACTCATTTATAGTTTTATATATAAGGGAATATGAAATATTTATATTTACTTAAGTTTTAGAAGAAAAAAAAT
>NW_018202407.1:0-543 GCF_001263595.1 Phalaenopsis equestris | reverse complement strand
AAAAAATGTATCGAGATTCGTTATTGAAAGATATTTATTGATGAAACATCAAGCTTTTTTCAACTTGTTTATACCCCTAATCTCTACTGTTTAATTAAATATAAATTTTATTGCTTATATTTCAAGACAAACTTAAATATTACATCTTTTAATCCAAGCCTCATCTCTAACATTATTTGACATTTCAAGTAGATGTAAACATTGCTGTCAAATGAAACATCAAGAGCTGCTAATGCTGCAGTATGTTGTTAGCCAATAAAAAATCATGTACAAAAAGCTTTTCAAGCCCCAACCTACACTGAAAATCTTTAATCAGTACATCACCAAACAATCTGCATTTTACACATCCAACCTTAGCCAAACAAAAGACACTAAAAGAGAGAAAAACATAACCAAATATCAATTACAGATAACTGTCCAGCTAATCCCTTTATTCATGTGCTTCTTTTTAAACAAACAACTACATGACATGTTACAAAAAAAAAATAAAGGGCATTTACATACATAACAGCCAATTCCTATGTATTTACATATCTAACCCAT
>NW_018202406.1:0-543 GCF_001263595.1 Phalaenopsis equestris | reverse complement strand
CTTTAGGAGCAACATGAAATCAAGATTCTACTCAAGAGCATCTACGATCTATTAGCCTTCATTCTTAGGGACTTACGATTAAGTCATTTGAAAAGTTACTCAGCAAAGCCTACAGTTTACAAGAAAAAATTAAGCATATGGAGTCTTTGGAAAAGGCTTAAGAGTCTAGATCAACTAAGGCATTTGAGAAAAAGTCTGGGACAGTGGAAACGGTTGATAAGGGCAAGCAACCAATGAGGATTCAGGCCGAGCAGTCTCATCAAGATTCCCAATTATCATCACAATGAAGCCAGTCTCAGTAGCAGTATGGTCAACATAATAGTAAGCCTGGATAGCAGTAGCAGAGACTAAATATGATAGATAGAAGAAAAGGTTTGTCGATGGAAAATTAGTTGAACAGGGTGTACTCCTTCAAAGATGAAGCTATATCAAAGATGTTCAGAAACCTAATGAAAAAGCCTAAGCTAAAGAAGAAGAGGAGGTTGACAAGAAGGATCACCCCTACTACTACCCTTACCACAGATTACTTGAACACGCCATAAA
>NW_018202405.1:0-543 GCF_001263595.1 Phalaenopsis equestris | reverse complement strand
TTTTTAATAAAATTTATTTTTCATAGCTAAAAAATTGCTCAAAATGGCTTTTCAACCATTGATATCATTATTGATAGAACATCACTATTGATTCTAATTGTATTTTATGCTCTCCTATTGTTGAGTTTCATAATTACTTATCTTTTCAATGTTTTTTCTCTCACAATCTTCTCATAAAATGTATTCGTAGTGGTAATTTTGTATTTTTTAAAGTAATTTTTTCAGTTGCTTTATTACCTTGAAAATATTACTTGTGAAATCTATAAAAAATTTCATCTTTTAGCTGTTCAAATCAATTCCTGCTAACATTTTTATTAATAAAATTCATTGGATGATTAAAAAAAACAACTAAAAGTGTCTTAATTATTTTTAATATGTTTTTTTTCTATTGACCTTACCTCCTATAAGATCATGGATTTTCTTATTCTTTTATTTTTATGTTAATCTTCTGCTTCTATGATTTGATTTGATCAGATTTTCTTTTGGTCGTCTTACTTCCTATTTGCTTCTTAGGGTCTGTTTGGGACAGCTTATTTGGTGCGG
>NW_018202404.1:0-543 GCF_001263595.1 Phalaenopsis equestris | reverse complement strand
CTCGATTGCACAGGATCTCACGTCGTCTCCTCTGCGACTTCCTCCTCTTCAACTTCTCTGATCACGTCACGATACCGATCGTCGTCCCTCTACAGCTTAACCCTAACAACGATACTTCCTCAGACTTCTTCCTAGCCGTTCTCCTCTCCTTTGCTCGTTGCTCGGCTCCCAGGTAAGTTGGTCTCCCTCTGCATCCTCACATTCCTTTTATAGGCTGGAATAATGTTGATTCCTCGTCTCATCTTCCCCCTAATCGACTCTTCGTTCTCTCTTCATCTCTTCATCTTTTAACTGTTCGTTTCCTCTTCTTCTTTTCAATTCACTTGACTCCTCGCTTTCTATCTCGTTCGGCTTTCCTTTTCTTCTCCCGAGAACATTACAGGTGTATGGAAGGGCAATGTTTGGAGGAAAAAAAGGGATATCCTTGAGGCTGTTTGTATGCATTCACTAAAAACTGCTTGTGATTCAATTTTACTATTGCGAGTAAAATAACTGAAGTTTTGCAAAATAGGTCCATTAAAATGTCTATTCTAATTTTTTTTT
>NW_018202403.1:0-543 GCF_001263595.1 Phalaenopsis equestris | reverse complement strand
AACAAAAACTTTATATTTTTCTTCTCAAATGAAAAACTTTACTCGATCCATATGGTATTTTTATTGTGAGTTCCTCCTGAAAGTTGGTGGAGAGACTTTTACTTTTTAAAATTTTGTTCAAATCGTATTGAATATAGCCGAACCTGATATGGTTAAAGTTAAACTTATAAAATTTGTACGAAGTTACAAGAGATGTTAGAGCCAAATAATATCAGGAGCATCATGTAAATTTACTTCCCACATACAGTTTAATTAACTTTATTCTTATTTGTTGTATGATTTATTGGATTTGCATTAGCTAATAACTATAGATACTTTTCCTTTCAAATGACATGCATGGGAGCTTATTTAGACCACTTGCAAATAGAGGCAGAACAAACATTAGTTTTTAAGGCGGGCACATCCTAAACTAAACATAAGAAAAAAATTAAATTTTACTATTGATATAGAGAAATCTCAAATTTCACGCGAATCCATCCTTGACATAATCTAGTTCCACCCCTATTGTGGTTCCATAACCCCGAAAATGAGTATTCTCGTCGG
>NW_018202402.1:0-543 GCF_001263595.1 Phalaenopsis equestris | reverse complement strand
ATTTCATTGGACTCCGAACGTATCTCTACGTCCGGATTCCGTACGTAATTTTTGTTCCATATGATGAGCTATGCTCGCAAATCCGCCTCTCAGATGGATTTAATAAATTCAAATTTACGTATTCTATTTAACGGAACCTCCTAAATTTTGACTTGATGTTCATCGTTGACATTGATATTAAGGATGCACAATTACATACATTCCACACTATTTTTATGAATTTGCATACTTAAGACCTAAATGACTTTCCTATTTATATACTTAACACTTATCCTTTTAAAAATAAAATATATATTTTCATGCATAACCTTACGGCACTAGATTGTTATAAATGTTAATTTATAAAAACTTGGTGTTAAACATGCTCTACTGAGATTGTATTTATTTAGAACTTTATGCAAGAAAGAAGAAAAATATATTTTCAGAAGAAAAAGGGAAGCCATAAGAACCGAGCCTTTGTCGGCCATAAGAAAAGAGTCATGACACTGGATCAATAAACCCGCATAAGTTCATAACAACCATTTCTATATGAATATTTCAATG
>NW_018202401.1:0-543 GCF_001263595.1 Phalaenopsis equestris | reverse complement strand
GCTCACATGGCTCACAAGTGGCTTGGAGGTGGCTTGCATGTGGCTTGGCTAGATTTCATAAGCAAGGACTTTAGGATTTTTTGCATTTTTGGTAGAAGTTGTCATGAAGCCAAATTTGGTTAATTTCAATCATGAAACTTGAAACTTAAGGAATAATTTTGATTAAATGGATGATGGGGAGAATAATTTTTCATGTGGTCTTTGGATTTGAAAAAAAAAATTAAAAGGGGCTTGGAATCAGGCTTTGGAAATTAGACATGATGGGCTTTTGTAAGTGGTGACAATTTGAATCATTTATTATGGGTTTGGGAAATTTGAATTGGTTGTGATGAATTTTTAGACTTGGGCTTAATGAATTTGGATTTGGCATATAAGCTCAACTTTTATGAATTTTGAGCTTGAAGAGAATTTGATAAGGATTTGAGGTTAAGCTCATGGAAATTGGATGTGAATTTGGACTTTTGGGAAGTTTTAATTTGGATTTAGGGGGAGGGGGTGATTTTGGTGGAAATTAGGAATTTTAGGTGAAATTGGAAATTTTGG
>NW_018202400.1:0-543 GCF_001263595.1 Phalaenopsis equestris | reverse complement strand
ATATATATATATACATTATTGAATTGGTATTTGGCAGAGGCCCAAATATCAATTCCTATTGCACTACGCCCTATGGTGAGAAGCTCGTGTCATGTGCTATTATTCGAGGACCACCGCGTCACGTGGATTCGAACCCTTGACCTGAGTGGACTTACAGTAACCCAGCCAACCAACAGACCAAGGCTTGCGCACAACCTAAGCTTTATGCGTGCGTGCGTGCGGGCGCGCGGGCGCGCGTGTGTGTGTGTGTGTGGTTGTGTAAAAGATGGCCAGAGGTTATTATACAAGCCTCCAACCACCCCTAATGTATCTAACTATTCGAGTGCCACCTCTTTAAGGCCAACTGTACCATAAGGGAGTCAAACACCTGACCTAAGGGGTCTTATACCCTGTATGCCTAACCAATAGGTCGGGGTACGCGGCACACACACACACACACACAGATATAAATATATATATTCCAGCTAATCCTTTCATATCATATAAAAAATACCACCACTTTAACTTTAAAGAAGTGAAATGTGCATTTTTCATGCATTAGAA
>NW_018202399.1:0-543 GCF_001263595.1 Phalaenopsis equestris | reverse complement strand
ACAAAATATCTTCCAGTCACTTATGACTAATCAAATCGCAAAGTCTAATTACCCGAGATGACGGAACCATGGGATCTTGGTCGGGTCATCCCAAACAAAAATAAACAAAAAAATGATAAAGGAAAACAAAGTTAATTAATCGATTAATAAAACTTAAGCAACCTAAAATTTTTCAACTTCTAAAATCTGAAAAAGACATTAAACTTAAATGAAACCACAATGAATAATGATCACCAAATGAAACGTTAACCCAACCTATCTTGGTTTACAAAGATTTCTTGGACAATGAAATTAGTGGTTGTTGATAAGAATCTTCAGGTCGGAGTACGTTTAACCACTTCTCAGACTAAGTGAATCAGAGTATCCAACGACCCCGGGACGAGGAGCCATGAATGTCTTGACCGGATTGTCTAAAACTTTAAAAATTAATAAACCAACTAAATCAATAAACTAAAATAAAATTATTTGTTTACATTTTCATTGCAGGATTGATGAAGACAAAAGCAGATGTCGCCCAAGATTTATTTTATATGTTATTAGGGT
>NW_018202398.1:0-543 GCF_001263595.1 Phalaenopsis equestris | reverse complement strand
TTTCAGTCGGTCTTCTGGTGTGAAGACAAGAGCTTTGAGTTGCAAAGTTGGATGATTCATATTTGAAAAAAATGGCTATGCCGCCAATAGAGGATTCATGTTTGAAGAAAAAAAAGGCAACGTCGCCAGTAGAAGATATCAGTTCGAGGAAGAAGATATTGTAGCATGTGTATTGATCTCCAAGTGAGAGATATGTTAGCTGGAATTTGATCCGGCCTCCCGATCCCGCTCCCGCCTCCATGTTCCCGAACGCAAAAGGTCGCGACCGCGACCTTACAGTTTCGCGAACTGCACCTGCCTACGATTCGTGCCCTCTGCTTCTTTAAGTTACGAACATGACTCTCTTCCGAATCATCTTTTGTGATCAACTGTTACAGGCGAGAGATTCGAGAGGGCTTCGACGTGCTTTGCAGATGAGGAAGAAAGGAAATATCACGGCCTTTTTGTGTTCTTCTTCGAGCTTTCTCGAGATTGAAGAAGAAAAGTGCAAGCAGTTGTTCCTTGTTGTAGAAGGAAGAAAAAAGAAGAAGAAGAAGATTTTTC
>NW_018202397.1:0-543 GCF_001263595.1 Phalaenopsis equestris | reverse complement strand
TTGATATTTCAACCACATAATTTAAAAAATCTGAAATAATTTTGATTTTTATGTAAATTATGGGATTAAAATAGGCCAATATAAAAAGTAATGCACTATTTTGACACTTTACTCTTTAATAATTAAATAATAAAGGTTACCAAATGTGACTTGAGATGAAACAGGATAATACTTATTTTTAATACAGAGGGACCTTCACAATGGCAAAATTACACCCGGCAAAAAAGAAAAAGGAAGATGAAGCCAAGGCTTATCCATTATTCACTCTGACCTGGAGAACGCTTGATTATTATTAGCTAATACGCCCCCCTGCTTATCCATTATCCACTCCTTCCTTTCTGCCTAGTCAAAATTTAGCCTCTTATTTTTATATTTATACGATTATTGATGAAAAGTTCGGTTCTCCGCCGACGCCTGAGAGAAAACCGCCGCATAGAGCGGCCGACGAGGGTGAAACAAGCCATATCATTCCAGTGATAATTTTAGAACCAAAAAAAGTCTTATTTATTATTTAAATCATGAATTACATTGCTTACATCTACT
>NW_018202396.1:0-543 GCF_001263595.1 Phalaenopsis equestris | reverse complement strand
CATACAAAGCACTACAGAAGGCTGGTAAGATTCTTTTGAATATTTAAAAGTTCAATTTTTGATGTAATTATGTGATGATAACCATTCTCCTCTGCCACACAAGCCAAGGAGTTGAGCCATGAGTCCTCCGTTGCAGAGTTGCATGTTTGAACCCATTGACACCCGAGAACGCGGCAATGGGTCTCCAAGCAGCTTCGGGAGAGACACTTGGTCTCTCAGCCGCAGACTTCCGCCAACGGCAGTCGCAATCTTTCTACCGTTGCACAGTATGAGTTTGAGCTATGGACACAAACGACAGGAAAGAAGAAGAGGAGGGTTTGTGGCCTTGGTGCAAAGGGCATGACCTTCGATGCTGAGATCTTTCATGCTCCAGTGAGTTCCCAGAGCTCTTCACAATTGGACCATGATACTCTTGCCAGGTAGTTCATTGTCATGAACGAAGAGCTCTGTCAATTGCGTGACCAGATGATGCAAGGTCAGTATTGGGTCAGGATTTTCATACACGCATGGCAAAGAGTTTAGGAGATTGTCGGGGCAAGCGAC
>NW_018202395.1:0-543 GCF_001263595.1 Phalaenopsis equestris | reverse complement strand
CTTTTTTTTTTTTATCTGCAACTTGTCCTTATATATTTGTAAAAAATGATTCCGACTGGTAACTAGCCATTGTAATGTTTTCTGTCTTCAGAAGTTCCCTAATTGCTCTCTTTTGTAATCCTTGGTTAGTATTTGATCAATAAATTGCCGGGCGTGGCCCTAACTTTTTTCAATACAAGCTATAGCCATGCTTGGATTCATTTTGTCCACGTTTAATGAAATAAAATCGTTGATATAGTTTTTTTTTTCATTTTTTTACTTTTGTTGTGTTTTATTTTCTCCATGATGGGGTAAGCAGATTGTGGGCATTGCTTCACCTAAATTCAAAACTAAATTGCAAACATCATTCTGGAGTGTATTAATCATTCTGGAAACACTACAGAATGTGAATCATTTATTGATTTTGAATTTAGTTTTACAAAGAGAGAATTTTGTAAAGCTTAATTATATGTACGCTTCTCTAGGTGTATTTAATTTTACTTCAAACTTATTTTGAGTCTGTCTAGCTCTCTCAGAGAATGTAATTGGGAGATTAACATAGGT
>NW_018202394.1:0-543 GCF_001263595.1 Phalaenopsis equestris | reverse complement strand
GTTTTGTTGTCGACTGCAATGATCATGGTGTCCATGAAAGGGGAGGCGGTGATGAGGTATCTGCCGGTGGATTTGTTGGCGGTGAGGAGGGTGTTGGTGGTCTGGCCTGGGGTGATGAGAATAGTGTCGGTGGTGAAGGGTTTGGTGTAGATGGCATCGACTTCGACGATGGTGAGTTTGTGGCCAGCGATTTTAAAGAAGAGGTCTTCGTTGAGTGCAGCATTGATGATGCGGAGTAGGTATGTCTTGCCGCTTTTTACATGTAGTTTGAATCCATCTGCACAATTAACGGTCATTAGTATGAAAAAATATTACATGCGGACAATATAGATGTGTATTTGATGATATTTGGTAGTATTTTATGGTATTATGATAAAATATCATCAAATACTAAAATTAGTAGGGTATTGTATCAACTCTGGGTTTATGCACAGAAATGATAGTGACTATAATTAATTAATTTTCTATGTACAGTTCAATCACACATCAAAGACTTACAAAATACAAATATGAAAAAGTCGATGTTAGATATGTAAACATATA
>NW_018202393.1:0-543 GCF_001263595.1 Phalaenopsis equestris | reverse complement strand
TAGGTAGAAGAACTGATAAGACATCGAGCATTCTGAATGCTTCCAACCCTTTAGAGTTTACAAAATCCTCAAAGATAAATAAATGAGATGCCCCGATATCAAATAAAGATCGGACCAAATTGTTTTGAATAGATATAAAATCTATAATAAGAAGAAAATAAAAGTCTCTTAATATAAATAAAGATTTGATAGATTTGCTGAGGTAAAGAAATACATGTAATGATGTCAGGTGAATTCTTTGCTTTCGTCTGAATCAATGCTTATACTCTTGGCGTCATACGCTGACGAGTCTGACTCAAAGCTTGAACTGATCCTGGCTACTCGGCTGCCCTTTATTCACTGAATGTCTTTTGAGTAGGTGGAGCACTAACTCTGGTATGAGCTTGAGGTCTCTGGTTTAAGGTAGGTAGGAGACGACCTCGCCATATGCCCGGGCTGATGACACCAAAAACATGTGTTGTTGTCCGACAAACACTATCCTCTATGTGTCGTTCCACACTTGGCACAAGTAATCATACTGTTGTTACTGTTGTTGTCAGTGCT
>NW_018202392.1:0-543 GCF_001263595.1 Phalaenopsis equestris | reverse complement strand
ATGTTCATCAGTTCAACTCTATAGCTGCTTAACTTCTGGACATCCCTCTGTTAAAATATCATGATATTTTGTTTCCTATTATGGGTCTGCCATTGTGCCTTGGAAATATTTTATTTACAATTCAATATTTGAAATTCTTATTCAGATGTAGCTGATACAATGTATTTAATAGCAGTATTCGATCTGCACACTGGTTCCAGTTTTTGAATCAGTCATAGATATTCATGTGTTAGAGTCTTTTAGTGTATAATGTATATACATTTTAATTAACACCGATGATATTTGTCCATTTGATGATTCTCTATTATTATTCAATATTGAGGAGAAGATACATTTTCGTATTTTCAAGTTTTCAAGCGTCCTGCAATTTTTGCCTTTATGGAAAAACACTGAGCGGGCTACCATTTCACTTAGTAGATCATATCGGATTATAACCAGTTTTGTTCCCCTTAAGTTATGTCAGTAATGCTATCTTGTCCTTGATGGCGCATCAGCCCAAGGTTACAGATTCTAAGAACTACCTTTATGGCTCAGCTTGTTTTT
>NW_018202391.1:0-543 GCF_001263595.1 Phalaenopsis equestris | reverse complement strand
CCCATCAAAAGTCTTGAAGTTTGGTGGCACAAAGCTCTTAGGGTATGGAATGGCATCGAATTCCACTGGGAAATGTTTACCCTTTGAAATTTATGCTCCCCCTTTGGATTGGGCTAAGTCCTCCCTCACTTGCTGCTCAACCAACTGTTTGATTTCCTTCTCTAGTACCAAACTCTAAATATAATCTTTCCTATGCAGCTCATTCCTACTCGCAGAAGTGACCTCTCCTCTTTCATCTGTAATATGTACAATCTCATGTTGGTTGACATCTGGAGACGCCATTTGCTGCAACTGAGACTATCTATGCATCGTAGGCACAACGGCCATGGCGGCAGCCATCTCTTCCATCCTTTTCTCCATCCAAATGATTTGTTCATCTCATAGTTGAATGGCCCTTTGCAGGTCATCCACAACATTATCCTCAACAAAAAGTGGAGCATCACACGTAGATACAACGGCCCTGGTCTCAACGACATTATTCTTCATGAACTCCTCGTCAAGATAATTAGACAAATCATAATCTTTGTCATCCACATCCATTCC
>NW_018202390.1:0-543 GCF_001263595.1 Phalaenopsis equestris | reverse complement strand
ATAATTATTTACATTAAATTAATATTCTAGCCCTTTTTCAATGACATTATTTCTCATATTTCATGTTAATAGTTTTTAGATTCGGCTCTCTTGTCAAATTTATGGATGACATGCAATGGTGAATTATGTGTAATATGTTCCGGCACTTAAATTTTATAAATAAGGGATTATTTGATTGGCAGGAAACAAATGCATTATATTTGTTTTGGATGAGTTTTAAAAATTTTGACATTTGGTTCGCAGAATTTAGCATATAAGTTATAGGTGAGCTCGCATAGTTATTCGGTGCTCCTATCAGCCACTAGGAAGTCAACATCAAATTTGATACACCATCAATAAATTTTCATTATTCAACAAGGTCTCTCAACTATAGTCTCTTGGTCCTACGAATGTTATCATAGTTCATGTAGCTCAAAAGTATAGACTCTGCGACCTATGGATATTATTATAGCCCGCCATTACAGCCAACTTGATCTACTACGACCTACTGGTTTATAGCTCGTGCAGTTCTTAACTCCGACCTCTATGACCTACAGACATTAT
>NW_018202389.1:0-543 GCF_001263595.1 Phalaenopsis equestris | reverse complement strand
TTTCACTTGTTAAAAGTTAATGGTGGTATTTTAGAAGTGATTATGAATGATTTATGCATAAAACCTAAAGTTTAGGTGTTAGATATGCAAATACAAAGGAATTGGGTGGCAAGTATGTAAATGCCCCTCAATACTAATCTAGTATTAAGAAATAAAATTTGGATTGGAAAAAGGGGAAGATGAAAATACAGAAGTCGAGCCTTACTCATAAGACAAATAGTCGGCTACTAGACTCTGGGCTCTAAACATGTTTCAAGATGAACTTAGAACTACTGAACATAAGATGTCATCGAAGATAAAATATAACATTCAACTACAGAATATAATAAAATATTAACTAAAGAAAAAAAGAAAGTATATTTTCTCGAGCACTAAAACTAGATCATATTATGATGCGTGCATTAAAGCAGCGGGCACAAGATTGCATCCATGCAACCGAATTTATGAAAAATTGTTGAATGCTAGCTAGAGACCATCAATCAAAATTAAAAATGCACACAGACACACACACAACAACAAACAACAACAACATCAAAGTCATAA
>NW_018202388.1:0-543 GCF_001263595.1 Phalaenopsis equestris | reverse complement strand
GTGTAATTCACTAACATCTGACACCCAATGTCATTTCCATTAGTAAAATAATAGAGTTGGCTACTAGCCATAATAAAAAGTTCGGCACCCATGTCTACCATTATCCCACACTTGCCAATGACTAACATTTGAATTTAGTCAACCACTATCATTCAATGCATGCGCTTTTAGTAGTACGACATCTCCATGGATAAAAAGAATAACCAAGTTGATCGCCCATCTTGACTATAAAGCAACAACTGCGTGATTGGATTATTATGTTAAATACTAAGCATCATATTTATCAGTACGATAAAAATTTAAGATATCTTATATGTGGAGTCATCAAAATGCTTTGAGTTAATCATCAAAATATAAATAAAAAAAATTTGCACATCATTGTCATCATTTATTTATGAAAGAATTATACACATCATTAGATTAATAAATAATATTTATTTTAAAAATTACTACCATCATCATGAAAGAGGTTGATTACTATTATGATTGTTACTTAAATTTAGAAGAGAAAAAATCCAACTTGAACTTTTTATACAAGTATAG
>NW_018202387.1:0-542 GCF_001263595.1 Phalaenopsis equestris | reverse complement strand
ACCAAAGTGAACCATAAAGTGAATTTCAAATTCACAAAAATTTTAAATCAGATTCCGATTGTCTATTCAAACACTAAAATTCTAAAATTCTTCTGCATTTGATTTAACATACCCTAATAATGTACTCATCAAATCACATTTAAATATACTTGAAATTCATCCATAATTAGTGGTTAATTCACAAGGATTTTTTTTTTTCTCTAAAAAAAAATTGGAACTTTTTTTAGATAATATTAGGTTTATCGCTAATCAGGGCATCACAGGGGTATAGTTGAGTCAATTGAGTGGAGTGGTAAGCGAAGGAGGGCATATTTTTCTCGTTTTGAAGTCGCGAGAACGAGAAATCGCTGCATCTCTCGATCCTGAAAGCCCTAGCTCGTCTTCTGGGCTGAGGAAATGCGGAAGGTGTTTGTCCGTGTTTTCTTTCTTTTCTATATCGGGACATGGGCGACGACTGCGAGGTCCGATATAGTAATTTCCAGGGTCGATCGACGGGTAAGTGGCTCCTTCTCTGATATTTCACTCTTTTCTGGCTTTGATGC
>NW_018202386.1:0-542 GCF_001263595.1 Phalaenopsis equestris | reverse complement strand
AAGTTTAGGTGTGAGATATGTAAAATTGTAAATACTTAAGAATTGTGTAATACATAAGCAAATTTCTCAAGAATAAAACATTAAACATGCATAATTAAATGTATGATTAAGATGCATAATTAGTTGCATTAAGGTTAATATCTCTGAAGCAACCATTATTACCACCAAGAAATGAAACAGTTTGCTTACTCGAAGGAGTCCTTCCAGGTTGCAGCCCCTTTAAATAATCCATATGTCCGTCTTTTTCAAGCTTTATTATATTTTGCAATCTTAACTGAAATCCAAATCTGTAAAACCGCACAGCAACTAAATAAAATATTAATAATTCGTAACACTGAAAAGAGGCACGATGCGTAACTTATTGTTTTTGGGAATTTCAGGTCTTTCGTCTGTAGATGTGTTAAAAGCTTCCTGAAACAGATCTGCCATCGTCTGTTCCTTAACAATTTGAGCTGCTCGATAGTGCTGATCGATATGCTGAGAAGAAAAAATATATAGAAAGATCTACATACATAAGGCTCAATATCTAACACCTAAACTTC
>NW_018202385.1:0-542 GCF_001263595.1 Phalaenopsis equestris | reverse complement strand
TTCCACACTCCAGCCTTCTTCCTCCAGTCTACTTCCCTCTCGAGAAACAGCTAAGCCAACCTTCTCCTCCTCAGAAAACCTTCATTCCCTCACCTAAACCACAGATCTCACTCTCGACTCCGTGCATCAGCTAAAGATGAGTCCCTCTCCACCCTCATCACTGAGCTAAGGAAGACCACTGATGCTCTCTCCACCCTCATCACTGAGCTAAGGAAGACTATTTTATATCACGTTACTGGCAGCCGGAACATGTCCTTTCGGAGTGGTGGCCCGAGATCCATGGGAGCGGAGACTGGCCGGAATGATTGACCCGTTGCTCTGCTCCGAGCTAATGTGCTACGACGCTTTTTTTGAGGAATTGACATACATAGCATAAGTTATCTCATTTCTAAATTATGATTTTTAGCATCCTTAACTTATGTATGAAAAGATAGGAGTAATATAATTACCTTTTTAAGCATAGATTAGGAATTTTAAGATATAAAGATTAAAATTTAAGGGTGAGATAAGTAAATGCATAAAAATTGGTTTTTTTTTTTTTT
>NW_018202384.1:0-542 GCF_001263595.1 Phalaenopsis equestris | reverse complement strand
TTTTAAAAATTATTTCTTAATAGAAAGGAAAAAAATATATATAATTTAAATATTAGTTTTAAAAAATCAGCTGACAAATCTAAGGTTTTTCATGGTGATGTTCGGTACAGATTGAATATTTTTTATATTTTTCACTTTTTTTTTTGGGAGAATTTAATTTTGGTCAACATAAATAATATAGTTCAAATTCTGAATTGTTTTTAATTTTCACTTATGAAGCATAATTATAATAGACATGATGGAGCTATAACAGTCACAGTCGGTTATAGAAGTTGTACTTAACTCTATAAATTATAGTTGATAGCTATAACAATCGTAATGGAGCTATCAATGGAGCTATAATAATCATTCGGTGATTAACAACAAATTCTGGTGGTCGACACAATCTTGGGTGACTAGCGACAGCCGCAATGACTTTAAGAGCTAAAGCTTTAGTAGTTAGCTCACTTTACTTTTCTACAAGTGAAAAATGAAGGTCTATTTATAGTTTTTAAGAGTGAAGTTTTCATAAATTTGATCAATCTCCCAAAACACTACATCGA
>NW_018202383.1:0-542 GCF_001263595.1 Phalaenopsis equestris | reverse complement strand
TTTTTTTTTTGGTTTCAACATTTATAAATAAAATTCAAATTTAAGCTTATATTTAGTGTTATATTTTTTATTGTGTAATTTTGGATATGAAATTAATTAATTTTCAAATGCAAATTGACTTTATAAGCCTCATAATAACAAAAAAATTAGTGAAAAATATTTGCTATATGTTTTTGATGGAAAATACATTTTAGTCGAACATGTCTCATTTTTTAGAGATAGAGTCAAAATTCTTAATCAATAGCTATGCAGAATATTATCATTAGAACTCGACTATATTTCAACTAACTTCTTCCTTTCATAAATGACTGTAGAATATTTATGTTTGGGTTGCAAGTGACGTTTCAAGACATGAATCTCTGATCATCATTTATGATGGATAGTGATGACATATGCATTGTTATTTAGGTTTGAATGTGATTTTTGTATTTTAACCCTAAAGGAAAAAAGACTTTTGAAGGATCATATTTGTCACACCCCTCGCCCAGAAAGAGGTACACCCCGACAAAGCAGAGCATGATGAAATGATTTGAATTTTTTTT
>NW_018202382.1:0-542 GCF_001263595.1 Phalaenopsis equestris | reverse complement strand
AACCACACTTCTAATTTTTATTCACTCTCCCATAACATTATTCATACATTTGCTAATTTCTAACTAAGGCAGTTTATTTATTAATTTATAATTATTACATATCGAAAGACAATTATGGACTCCTCTCACATTAAAAAAAATCACCAAAGTAAAAGAGAAACAGTAATGGAGTACTTTCAATTATTCTTTTCAGATGTTTTAAACATTAGGAGTAAATTTTGAGTTAGTTTGCAATTTTTTTTCTTGAAAGTCTAACCTCTGCAATATTTTTATTTGTTCTCTTATGTAAGAGATATTTTATTCCAATATTGATCTTATCCATTAAAAAAATTATAAATAATGTTAATGAGAGAATTAATGTTTATTAAATTTATTTTAAATAGCTCTAGTAAATATTAGTGTACTCAAGAAAAGGTTGCTCCAAATATCCAATAAAAAACATAAAAATAGATAAAAGAATAAATATACTCTTCATACTAAATACAATATTTTTTATCTAATTACATCCTATTAAACACATTCTAAGCTAAAACTTTAATGGA
>NW_018202381.1:0-542 GCF_001263595.1 Phalaenopsis equestris | reverse complement strand
TTTTTTTTTTTTCTCTTTGGGAATTTGAGTACCGAAGCACAAAGTTGATGCAGGAGGTATTTGATCATAGGACCTTGAAAACGAATTTCAGGTTTTTTGTCAATTATGCTAGTTGGCACTCACCTTTTTCGGTTTTGGATTCAATTAATGATTTTTAACTATTTGATCTTGATAACTCCATTGAGAATATTAATGTTCTTATGGGGCATTAGTTCTCTAAAATATACTCTCAATTTCATTATTTGATGATTGAATATCATTTTATCTAAAACATGTATATTTGATTCTATTTATTATCTGAACAAACAAACTTTCAATGGGCAGACGCTTCCAGGATTGCGATTGTGTAAACAAAATTTTGGCTATCATCTATTTAAGATGATAGCTTTTTTTTATTTTTTTAATGTGACCTTGATTGAAGGAATGTGGGTATTTTAGCTTATGTTTTGGCAAATTACAGTGTTACATATAATTTTTAACTTGGGTAAGATGAATTTTTTTAGACACTAAATGATCTTAATTTACTAGAACTAAATGAAAAT
>NW_018202380.1:0-542 GCF_001263595.1 Phalaenopsis equestris | reverse complement strand
AAAAAAGCTTAATTATTGAACAGGATAGACATCTATCATTTGATGAATCCTCCATAAAACCTTAAAATAAACTAAAGGAGATAAATATAAACATGATTAAAAGTCTAAGAATATAGAAGATGAAAGAGAAGAAAACAGATTGTTTACTTAATGAATAGTGATAATTTAAAATTCATCTTAAAGAATATTTTTATAAGAACCTTTTAACGGTGCAAGAACAATAAATACAAATTTTAAAAAAAAAGTTAGTCGTCATGCACTTATATCCTTTGATAAACCAAATTAACTCCAACAAAGAGAAATACAAATGAATTTTTATATATAAACATGCATAAGAACTAAATTAATTTGTGATAAATAGTGTTAAAAGTTAGTTCAAAGCCAATGAATCGAAGTGTCATAAGCACTAAATAGTTCTCTTTGAATAAATTAAATGATACAAGAATAGCTATGAGAAATAAGGTTAAACTTTTTTGTGAAGGATTTAGTGAAATCAAAGTCATGGTCCTTAAAGAGACCTTAGGTATAATTAGTATCTTGAA
>NW_018202379.1:0-542 GCF_001263595.1 Phalaenopsis equestris | reverse complement strand
ATTTTAGTGATTGGAGCCACTCACAAATTATTCTTAACTAGGACAAAGTGAGAGAATATTTTGCTTTCGACTTAATGAGTTTGTTGACAACAGTTTTTTGGTTCTCCTACTTCTGTCATTTGCATATGCCCTTCAAATCAAGTCCAACATTCAGGTTATCCTTCAAGTTTCCTTTAACATTCATCATAGTATTCAAGATTTTTTCAAAGAATTTTTTTTCTATGTGCATGACATCTATATTGTGTATGATCATATTATCCTTCCAATAAGGCAAATCATAAAAAATGATTTATTTATCCAATTATGAGTGCCACTAAATCGGGGTGGATGATGTGAAGAAAGGTTAAGTCATACAATAATATTGGGAATATCACTAACAATCTGCATTATGTCTTGTATGTTGTTTGTTGAAGATAACAATGTGCATAATATATAGAGGTTGTATGCAACTATGGCGTCACCCAGACATAATGATGTATGTTGTTTGTTAAAGAGAATGTACTTATGATTTAATGAATGATAAATTATTATATTGACTATAC
>NW_018202378.1:0-542 GCF_001263595.1 Phalaenopsis equestris | reverse complement strand
GAGTCCGCACATAGAGCTACGTCCGAAGTTCGAATAGAAAATTTTCACCAAAGCGAGACAAAATTAAGTCAATTAAAGCCATTGCATCATGACCATCCTCTATTGGTATGCAGCTATAGCTTTATTTTTAGTGGAATTTACATACATGACACACAATTCTCATGTACTTCCATATCTCGCACCTAAAAATTCTAGCCAGATTGTCGTATGAATTGCTTTTTGTTAGTAACTTAGGTCATACATCGACATATAGATCATTTCTTATTTCATTTTTACCATTTTCATTTCAATTCCTTCTGGAGGGTTTGGTAGCTTCCCCAGCTCCCTCAAGCAGGGAACATTTGGACATATAGGTATGCTTCTATTTTTTTTTCAAATAGTCCAAACATTATCCTGAAACATTGTCTTCTGATTTATTTGTTTTTAGCTTCTTTAGAGTTGTTTCAGACATCTCTCTACTCTAATGAATTTGAATGAGAGTTACTTCATTACTTATAAATTTGGTGAATGTTAGATTTTAGTGAAAATTCAAAATAGAAAAA
>NW_018202377.1:0-542 GCF_001263595.1 Phalaenopsis equestris | reverse complement strand
CCCCCCCTTAACTTTAAGGAGGACCTTCCGCAGTAATGCGGGGCATCCTTTTGATAGTTTTGGGTGGGAATTTGACATTGTTAGCTTTGTTTATTATTCTAATATCTCACCTTTGCATGGAGCATTACATTGTATCATTGGACTGTGTCTCTATACCTAAGTGTTGGCAGGTTGCTCAAGAGGATCTCAAGTGGAAAGCGATGATGCGTGAAGAACTTGGGGCTCTTTATAAAAATCTAACATGGATGATTGTACCACCATCAACAGGGAAGAAAGTTGTTGGGTGCAAGTGGATCTTCACGATGAAGCAAACTCCAGAAGAGAATGTGGAGAGGTATAAGGCTCGACTAGTGGTAAAATAGTACAGTCAGACGTATGACATTGACTACAACGAAACCTTTGCATCGATAGTAAATATGAGCACGGTGGGGACATTGGTTTCTTTGGTGGATGGAGATTACACCACCTTGATATGAATAATGCTTTTCTTCGTGGGGAGCTTCTGAAGAAGGTGTGTATAAAGATAACACCAAGATTCAGTA
>NW_018202376.1:0-542 GCF_001263595.1 Phalaenopsis equestris | reverse complement strand
AAAAAAAAACATATAATTTTGGTGTTTGTGTTAAAGGGAATATATATTTTGATTGTGAGAAAAAATAATATGAACTTCTTCAAGAATTATGTATTTATGATATCAAGCTCTATTAAGCACAACATATTTCTATTCAATTGTGATTGATTTGATTATATTCTGAAGAACAAGAAAAATAAAACCCTATGGCATAATTGAAGTTAAAAGAACAAAATATATGCCAAATCTTGATCCGTTCATTCCGACGAGTCAACCAGCTAAGTATATCACCTTAAATATCTTGCTAGAGTAAGTGATAAACTTGGCTTGATTGTGGTCTTTAAGACTAGATATGGAGTGACTAATGAGATCCAAACTACTGATAAAACTTCACATCGAAGTAAGAAAATTGTTAGATTTGTATATTCATCTTGATTCTATTAAGCAAAGAATATCTTAGTGAATATTATCGGAACACATGAAGAAGTTAGTCATGATGTGGATGTGTCTTATAATAATATGAATTAGATAATTTTAAGTTTAACTTGTACTTATTTATTGAA
>NW_018202375.1:0-542 GCF_001263595.1 Phalaenopsis equestris | reverse complement strand
GCAAACATTCATTCCATCAATCCTAACGTTATCAGGAAGTTCTATACATATCACTAGTTAATTTTTTGTATCCCCCTAATCGGTTGTACGTACTGAACTTGTGTATCACTACATACTTCAGAGGAGCATTAGTGAAATTGATGTCGCATTAGAATTCAACAGAGAAGAAGAACAGACTTTGACATCAAACATTATTTGCACAGCTATTTTGCTTAAAACTTATCTTTTATAAAACATTTTAATAATATTTATATTATTGCATCTAATAAAACTGCTAAACAAAAAGAAAAATGTTACATCACATATAAGAACACGCGACAAATAGATACAAAAGAAAGGCATGTACATCAAAAGTATAAATACATAAAAATATTGAAACATTTCGATTAAGAATGAAAAGAAGGAACAAATAATAGATAATTTAATAAATAGATGTGTGGGTGATGTAAATCAAGCTACTGAGAGATGAATTCAGCAATAAGAAAGGAGATCTTATGATAGAGACATAAAGCCTACCTAATGTGGATCTAATTTCCATACAA
>NW_018202374.1:0-542 GCF_001263595.1 Phalaenopsis equestris | reverse complement strand
AATTTTGAGCTAGATCGAGCCCATCCTGAGCTAAAATGGATAAAAAAAGATTTCGATTCAATTTTGAGCCAGCTCGGCTCGAAATCAAATATTACAACCCACAATCCGATTTCAAGGTCACTAAATATATTTGAGTCAATTTCAAGCCGACGACCCTCACTCGGCTTGAAATCAGATAGTTCAAAGCCTTATTCGAAATCAATTATATGTCAACGACTATTTCAGAGCCTTATTCGAAACCAATTATATGTCAATGACATCTCACACTTTGATTCAAGTAATCTTCTAACTCCATTAATTTAATCCAAATAAATATGATTGTAAATATAATTTGATTTGTTTAACCTAAATAGATGTATGGGATGGATGTCTTAGAAACTTTGAATTCATAAAAGTAAAATAAAATAAATATAATATTAGTCATAAAAATGTATATAGTTGACCAGTGGAATCATCTAAAGCACTAACTGTGGACCCTTCATCTGGTGTAGGCCATATTTAGTTGATAAATTTTATGCCCCATTATTATTATTATTATTATT
>NW_018202373.1:0-542 GCF_001263595.1 Phalaenopsis equestris | reverse complement strand
ATATATATGGCATGGTTAATCGAAATAATCCAATGGAGCCTAGGAAAGTATATTTAACTTAAATTTTTTTTTTTGCTAGAAGATTGAAATTTTTATCTAAGCAACACGCCTATACGCTATTCGAGCTGTTAACTACGGTGAATTGCTTCGGATTTAAATAGCAAATACTAATTTTGCTTTCCCGATGTGGTACTAAACCTTTTGCATGCATTTTGGCTGAATTTTCAAGCCTATTCCATCCATCGAGGCTCTCACCTACTTTGACGTTTCCTCCTCGTACGTAATGAATGCTTTGATTTTTGAAAGGTTTACATATATACCACCCAATTCTTCTGTAATTTTATATCTACCATCAAAACTTTGAGTTTTAGATGCATGCCACCTTACCCTATGTATGAAAAGGTGTATTTAACTTTTTTAAAATTGAAATGGTTATATTTTTGAAATGATACGAAAGATTTGGGTGGTAAAAATGTAAAGTAAAGTTTAGGTGATAGGTATGTAAAGACATAAGAATTGGGTGGTATGTATGTAAATGTACC
>NW_018202372.1:0-542 GCF_001263595.1 Phalaenopsis equestris | reverse complement strand
CAGTTGTATTTGTTGTGAAAATATGGAGGCATTATATGTATGGTAACAAATGTGAAGTGTTCACTGATCACTAAAGCTTGAAGTATATTTTTACGCATGAGCTCAAAGGAGATGGCTTGAGTTTATCAAAGATTATGATTTGGACAAACAAAATCATACGGGAAAAGTAAATGTTGTGGCAAACGCTCTAAGTATGAAGGCAGGTGGCAATGCTAGCTGAGTAAATACACAACAAGAAGAAAAGATTAAAGATTTGGAGCGCTTACGTTTATCAATAGTGACATCAAAAGATGAATGTTTTGTCCAATTGAATCAGATGTTAATTCAGTCAACTTTTAATGATAGAATAAAAGAAGCATTATCACATGCAGAGTTTCAGAAAATATTAGAAAAGGTGAATGCAGGTTAATTAGAGAAATATAAAGTCGATGAAGAAAAACTATTGAGATATAAGAAAAGATGTGCATTCCTGATGTGAATGATTTAAGTAAAGAAATCCTACACGAGACATTATTCATGATACATGATACATTCAAGAAGCA
>NW_018202371.1:0-542 GCF_001263595.1 Phalaenopsis equestris | reverse complement strand
AAAACCAGGAACAATTCTTGGGGTTGACATAAACTCCTCTAAAACTCCAACATAAGCCTTCCAAAAGCTTCCCTAAGCTTCACGAAGAAGAATCCAATCAAATTTGGCCTCTCTGGTAGGCTCTAGCCTATTCCTAAGTGAAATCAAACCAGCATTTCACCAAGATCATATAGCGGCCTAATTTCAATTCAAATTGGACTATGAAGGAGGTTTACAAGGACCAGACAATCGTTCCTATCAAAATCATTTGAGGCTTCACCTCTTGAGACAAGGTTTGTGCCTTAAACCCTAAAAACGTGCTCATTTTGGAACTTTATGAAGAAAACCATCACATCATGCTTACAAAATCGTATGGATATGTTTATCTAAATGCAATGAAGCTTTACAATAAAATCATGAAGTTTGGTGCAAAATCTAGCGAGATCTTCCACCTTGGATATGAACGACTCTCGAGTAATCATCCCGCGGGGATGATGAATTGATGCCGTTCATTTCCATTATAGACACTATTTTTTGTTGGAGGAGTTGCCCGTTAGAAGCTG
>NW_018202370.1:0-542 GCF_001263595.1 Phalaenopsis equestris | reverse complement strand
AAAAAAAAACTTACAAGGGTCGAACTCATCATTATCTAAAACCAAAATCCCAAAGTTGGAGTTGGTTCATAAGCCAAAAGTCCTTTACCAAAAAAGTGGACAATTTTAAGCACAAAAAGGCCAAAGTTGAGCTAAACCAAAAAAAAGAAAAATCTCTAGGGGACATTAATAGCCAAACCAATTAAATAGTCACAGCAGCTCCAAGGATTGAAAAGTCCATAGAAAAGTCAAATAAAATTTCTTACTTCACTTGGGCTAGTGGTTAAATTAATCAAATTCACCTTCATTAATTAATTAGTTGTAAGGGCTAAACTTTTTATGTTACTCCAGCTCAGAAATCCAAATGCAAAATTGTGTCATATGGCTAAAATCTAAACAAGATACCAATTTTCAACACTTACCAAATGGGGCTCAAGTCTAGCAAAGTTCCTTAGTCAAGATCCTTTAATTGATTGACAACCCATACTCATATGATCAAAAATGTTAATGATGGGTTTAATTTAGCCATTATACCGAGGTTTTAAATTTATCACATATTACTT
>NW_018202369.1:0-542 GCF_001263595.1 Phalaenopsis equestris | reverse complement strand
CCCGCCGGCGGCGGCCGCCGCGGCGTCAAATGACGTCTTCGGAAGCGATCGCAGAGCCTTCTTCTTGAGGCCTTTGGTCGGTGTCAGGGTAGGCTGCGGAGCTCTTCTGGAAGAGGAAAGGGAGCGGCGGAGCCAGGCGCAGCGGGCGAGCAGAGCAAGGCCGATCACGCAGATGAGAGCGCAGAGGAGCGCCGCGAGGATGACGACGACATCCGAATCGCGGGTTGTTGCGTCGGTGGTCTTAAACGCCGCCGCTGTGGCCGTGTTGGACTGGAGAAATCTTGCCGGCGGCGGCATGGTGGTTTCGCCGGAGAGCACAAGATGGCGGTGGGAGGAGAAGGGAGTAGGATTGGATAAGGATGGATTTGAGATATTTTTAGGGATTCGTTTCATTTATATAGTAGCTGGTCGGGCAGGAATAGATAGTGTGGTTGGGCATTTTTTCTCATGTCTAAAAAGATCTTTTGCTTGAAATTCATCCACTCTAAAAAAATATCATTAGAAATATTATATTTAATTTTATTTTTTTGATTAAAAAAAAT
>NW_018202368.1:0-542 GCF_001263595.1 Phalaenopsis equestris | reverse complement strand
TTTACATTCTTTAATATCTCTTCACCATAATTTATATCATGTTTTGATGATTAAATTGTAATTCTAGAAAATATCATTCAAATCAAATAAAAAAAATGCAAATATAGGTTTTGATTGTTTTTTTTTATTATATCCCACTAAAGGCCTAAACATCATACTATCTACTCCAACTCATAATATAACATTCTAAATTAACCATTCTTACAAACTCCATCTATATATACTACTATGAATTAGTTATGTAAAAATGAACTTCTAAACTTGCATAAATTAGCTTAAGCTTAACTATTCCTAGCATTTTTTCCACCAAAAATTGAGAACTCCTCATATTTTAACAATATTTGTAGATCACATTTTATCATATTAAGCTAAATTTGCTTGACTGAATTCAACCATTATTCTTAAAGAAAACCATCCACTGCCATCTAAACCATCTTAAAATAACTCGAGGTCTACATTTGAAATTGGTTGTTACATTTTCCATGTTTTTATAGTTTGTTAGCAGCCAACAAAGATTAATTTATAAATTATAATCAGACAGG
>NW_018202367.1:0-542 GCF_001263595.1 Phalaenopsis equestris | reverse complement strand
AATCTCAAGCTTCCATCACATGTTCAATGATGGCCACCTACTCATCTTCATCAAATACTCTAGCGAACAGTTTAATGCCCTCTAGTATATTGATGGTTTGTCCGTTGATATATTTAAATTGTTCAAAAGATTGACATTTAATAGCTCAAATTCATCGTATTTATTCTTCAAAAATACCCCTTCTATTGATTTCTTTCTCTGGTACTGTAAAGTCCAGAGCTGTAATATATAGAGTTGGTGTGAAAGTAGTCCTTTCAATAGGATCTTCTTCCTCAGGATTCAAGTCTGATATTCCCAGGATAGGATATGTTTCACCAGGTAGACTCTCAAGGGTGGGAAATTCAAACTGATCAGTTTCATCCTCCCTATGTCTCCTGTCTTGTAGTTTTCTTTCTTCCTGTCGTTTCAATTGCTTATTGTGATTCCTCCTTTGAGAACGGGTAAGTCCCAATGTCATTTTGTTAATGTTAGTTGCAGATGCTTTTGCAAGTCCTTGGGCTATAGTTTTCACTATCGATTTTAGTTTTCCAATACTGAACTTT
>NW_018202366.1:0-542 GCF_001263595.1 Phalaenopsis equestris | reverse complement strand
GCTGGTCTAGACCCCGTGGTTTTGTCTCTTTCTGGGTTTTTCGTGTAAAAATTTATGGTATCTCTATTGATTGTTTTCTTTTATTTGCATGTGTGTTGAATTCTCGTGCTACGCTAAGACGATAATTTATTACTACCACCATAAATTTTTTAACACGTCAATATTATTCAATGAATTTTACTATATTAACATCATATCTATATCATTCCATATATGTACAACTGTCACAAGAACATCTTCTAAAAGTTGTATCAATTAACGTATTTCAATATCAATATTCTTTTTCATTTATGTGCACGGGTACCTTAATATTCCACCGTTATTACCATAAAAGGGTGACTCCATCATAGTCAGTTATGCAAACACAATCAATCAATATAAACATGTCATTTATGTGTTTATTGCATTTAATTCAATATATTATATATAATATATACCAATGCATGATAATAAGTAATTACAAACATTCATAACAATGTGACCAATAAAGGAAAGAACAAATAATTCAAAATAAAGCTTGTATAATTATCATTAACTACTAA
>NW_018202365.1:0-542 GCF_001263595.1 Phalaenopsis equestris | reverse complement strand
GTTAGTGGTCATTTCTTCAATTAGAGAATAGCCTCATCAAATGACTTTGACATGAGGGATCCATCAATGACATCATTAATAATAGATCTTAAAGATCCTACTAAGCCGTTATATAGAGTCTGAATAATCAACCAATCAAGTAGTGCATGATGTGGGCACTTCTTAAGATACTCCTTAAGTTATTCCCATGCATTGTATATTGACTCGCTTTTATGTTAGCAAAATGAAGTAATATCATTTCATAGTTTAGCTATTTTTGAAGGCAAAAAATACTTAGCTAAGAATTTTATTGCTAATTCACCCAATGTCCTGATTGATCTGGTGCTCATAAATTTAACCACATTTTTGCTTTATCCCTTAATGAAAAAGGAAACAATTGAAGCCTAACAACATTGTTTGACACACTATTATATCAAAATGTAATGCAAAATTTTAAGAAACTTGCTAAGTGTAAATATTTATCCTAAAACTGGGTTCCCCTAAATTAGTTGTTCGGCATTACTTGAATGATAACAGGATTCAGTTCAAATGTGTTAGCTTTT
>NW_018202364.1:0-542 GCF_001263595.1 Phalaenopsis equestris | reverse complement strand
AAAAAACCATTGAGGCGCTTATTTTGGTTCTCCCAAATTTCAATTATGCGTTTAATATACATTGTGATGTCCCCAATTTGAGGATTTTGGTCATTCTAATGCTAGGCGGTCATTTAGTTACTTTTCTTTTTCCCAATGAAAAGTTCAATCAAACGCTCCAAAAAGTATCGTACACACGACAAAAATATCTATGATATATTCTGAGTGTAGGAACGTTGGAGTCAACTCCTCCTAGCCATTGAATTTTTTTTCTTCTTGAAATCCTCAAGTACCAACACCACTAAGGCAATATAAAGGTTGCCATGTCAAGTGGGTTGAATTCGTTTCATTCTTTCAATACACAAAGCCAAAATAGTTTTTCATAGCTGTGGTGGCCGTAGGTGCCAACAAGCTCTTCCAAGCATAGTCGGGGTCAAAAGTAGTTGGTTTTGAGATGATATTAGAACTCTATCCCAAAGATGGGGATTTAAAAAAAAAATAGTGATGCGTACTAGAAAATTTGCAGCGGTTGAGTAATGAATTATCGTCTTAGCGTTGCGCGA
>NW_018202363.1:0-542 GCF_001263595.1 Phalaenopsis equestris | reverse complement strand
TGTGCCTCAGTAACATTTTTTGGTGCAGGTCATTAAAAAGCTGCTTGTACGTTTTGAGAATCTATTGATATTTCTTGGTCACTGATAATATGTCATAAGAATGTAATACTTTGCATCCAAAATTCACATTTTGTTAACTTTGCATATAGTTGATTTTGTCCCAACAGCTCCAATACTATTTTGTGATGCTTGACACGATCATCAGTTCTTGAATATATCAGAATATCATTCATAAAGATAATGACAAATTGATCCACACAAGACTTAAATTTAAATATATGATTCATCTTGTCCATAAATACAACAAGAGTATTTGTTAAGTTAAAAGATATACCTAAGAATTCATAATGACCATACCTGATCCCAAAATTTGTTTTAATTTTTTGTCTCCTGGACTTTGACTCGATGCTATTCCGATCTCAGATCAATCCTGGAAATTACAGTAGTACCTTCTACCTGATCAAATATATCACTGATTTTGGACAAAGGATATTAGTTCTTGATTGTCACATTCTTTTGCTCTCTATAATCAATACATAACG
>NW_018202362.1:0-542 GCF_001263595.1 Phalaenopsis equestris | reverse complement strand
CTTAAAATGTGGGTTTGTGTTTCCAACAACTTTGAAGTGAAAAAAGTCATAGCAGATATGTTGGAATGTCTTAAAATGAAGAAGCCTGATGTAGAGTCACTTGATGCGCTTCAAAGAAGTCTTAAATCTGAGGTGATGTCCAAGAAGTTCTTACTTGTGCTTGATGATGTTTGGGAGGAGGAGCAGGAGAGTGATAAAAGCAAATGGGAGAATGTGTTCTCCCCTTTAGCTTATGGAACTTTGGGAAGTAAGATTTTGGTAACAACTCGGATGGATTCAGTTGCGACGGTGATTGCAAAGGTGATAAAAAAGAAGAAGAAAACATTGAGATTAAAGGGCTTGGGGGATGATGAAAGTTTGCAGCTTCTCAACATCCACGCATTTGCTGATGTAGAAAACCTTGATAATCATAAACAATTAAGAAGCATTGCTAGAGAGATTGTTAAAACTCTCTCAGGGTCTCCTTTGGCAATTAAAGTTGTTGGTGGTGTTCTGAGTTCTAGCTTGAATGTGAGTCATTGGATAAGAGTTTTAAACAGTGA
>NW_018202361.1:0-542 GCF_001263595.1 Phalaenopsis equestris | reverse complement strand
GACTAACTTTTCTAAAACTAGCCATGAGATACACATTCCTTATTTCAATAATTACAACCCTAATTGGGAGAATCATTTCAACTTTAATTAGAATAACAATTTTGGAGGAAGAAACCAGCTTTGAGAAGATAATAAATTTGATTAGAAATGTAATTGGAATAATCAGGGCAATTTTAACATTGGACTTTCTTTTCCTTATATATTTAACTTCAACCCACAAAATGAGAAGGAGTTATTAGAAGAGGTTGTTATTTAAATGGAGAGTCAATTAGAAAATCTAGGGGCTACAATAAGGAATATAAAAAACCAACTAGGGTAGATTATTAATTTAATTAAAAGTTATCCTCCAGAGATTTTATCTAGTGACCCTGAAATAAACCCTGAGGAGAAGTATAGTGGGTAATATAAATCTATCCAACTAAGAATTGGAAAAGAGTTAGAGAATATGGTTCAAATAAATTTTGAGTAGAGAAAAGAGGGAAAGGAGATTGAAAGACAAATGAAAATAATTCCTAAGGAATTAGAAAAACATATTTTATCAA
>NW_018202360.1:0-542 GCF_001263595.1 Phalaenopsis equestris | reverse complement strand
TAGCCATGGCGTTAAAAATCGAACCAGATGGGGAAGTTTGACTGGTTCAATCGTCCATGAATTTTGAGCTGATTCAACCGAGTTTAAAATCAAATCCATGTAGAATGAGTCAAAACTGACAGAAACACCATAAACGAAATTAATTTTTAATAAATCAGTAATATTACTTTTTTTACTTTTTAATTTACAAATATTGACTTTAAATATAAAAATTAGATTTAAAATACAAAATAGTTGAAATACTAAGTTCAAATGTTCTTATTCATAATTATAAAATGTTTTAAATTAAAATATTATATATTAAATTGACAAAAAATATTCATCATTATTAGAATATTCAAATCATTTATAATAATTTTAATTGTGAATGCACCATCCATTTTACTCCTATAGTTTAACACGGAGGCTCCGTTTTGGGGCAGTTTATACAATTGTCGCAATCTTCTGAAAACGTTGTCTCACCGTCTAGAAACTGTGTTTGAGCAGCTTATCCGAAAACACGGTTGGTTTTTTACACTAAATAAGGAACGCGAGTCGAACCC
>NW_018202359.1:0-542 GCF_001263595.1 Phalaenopsis equestris | reverse complement strand
TTTTAATCATCTGATGTGACATTTGTAGATGACGATAATATATTTCTTTGTACGTCTTTAACATTGCTTATGAGGTTGTTGTGGATTCTCAATCATATGAAATTCTATAATGACAGTTAACACACACACATTATAAAATGGAGAATTGAGAACCTTTTAAGGCTTGCGCCTTATGAGGTTGTGACCTCTCAAGGGCTTATGCCATATAGGAGCTTGAAATGAACTAAAACTTTTTGCTGCTTGAACCTTCTGAGGTCTTTTATGTAAATGTGTTTTATGAGGCTTATAGCCTTCTAAGATTTTTATGTACCCATGTCTTCAAAGACTTATAACATTCTAAGATCTTTGATGTACATGTGCCTTCTAAGGCTTGTAGTTTTCTGAGTTCTTTGAGTGGAGACCCTATCAACCACTTAGTCTCATAATGTATTTCTAGTGAGGACTCTGTCAACTACTAGCTTCCCATCGAGACTTACCTCTTAAGCTTGTCTTCCAGTGACATGGTGGCTTCTCATCGAGTCTTGCCTCTTAGACTCGACTTC
>NW_018202358.1:0-542 GCF_001263595.1 Phalaenopsis equestris | reverse complement strand
AAGTTGCCAGCAGAATTAATTATCATACCAATTCAGACCTTTAAGCGATGGATTGGTTGGTAAAGCACTTTGCTACAATTGAATGCCAGAAAGGGCGGGTGAAACTAAAATCACCTTTGAAAAGTCATTTTTATACCTTATGTGATCGAAATGCACAATCTTCCATGATTAGTGCAGTTAAAGTTAGGAAATGTTTCTGAAGTGGTGAACTGGTATTTTTGACAGAATTAGAAGTGTTCAATAAAGATGTACAAGAATTGAAAAACATCCCACTGGTTTCAGAGATTTTTGATGTACTCCCTAAATGATTGTCAGGACTGCCGGAAAACGAGAAGTTGAATTTGGTATTGATGTGCAACTAGGAATGTCTGCAATATTAAAAGCTCCTTACATGATGGCTCCGAACGAATTGCAAGAATTCAAATATCAGTTACAAGAATTAATCGATAAGGGCTATATCAAGCCAAGTAATTCATCGTGGAGTGCACCGGTATTGTTAGTCAAAAAGAATGATGGATCTATTTGGTTATGTATTGCTTACA
>NW_018202357.1:0-542 GCF_001263595.1 Phalaenopsis equestris | reverse complement strand
CTTCACCAACATCCTCTCAAAATGTAAGAAGAAGAAGATGCCACCAGGTCCATGGCGCCTTCCAATCCTCGGCAACCTCCACCTGCTCAATCCCAACAAGCCTCACCAATCCCTCCTCAACCTCTCCAAAAAGCACGGCCCTCTCATGCTCCTTCAACTCGGCTGCATCCCCACCCTTATCGTCTCCTCCCGCGATGTAGCTAAGGAGGTTTTCACCAACCATGACCTCACTTTCAGTGGACGTCCTCTCCTCACAGCATCAAAGAAGCTGTTTAAAAATAACCCAAGCATCACCTTCTCTCCCCATGGCGGTCGTTGGCGCCAAGGCGACAAGATTTTCATGCTTCAGCTGCTCGGCCCCCATCGCGTTAGAGCTTTTAAAGCAGTACGAGGAGAAGAAATAGAGGAGTTGGTTGCCAACATCAAAGATGTCTTCGTTGTTGCAAATTTGAGTGAGTTGATACGTTCATTTACAAATAATATAGTTTGTAGGGTGACGCTCGGTGATGAGTTTGGAGATGGAAGAATAAGTGGAGATGTAG
>NW_018202356.1:0-542 GCF_001263595.1 Phalaenopsis equestris | reverse complement strand
CAGAGAGGACTACAGTCTTATAATAAAATTATGTGCATTATCTTGTAGGAAATGACCATGATTTTGTTATGGGATTTGGAGACATCGGCTTCCTAGAAAAGCATTTATCTGGTTGATTAAAGTACATTTTGAAGATATGATGACAATAAGGTTAAAAGCTAAGAAGATATTGTTGATGAATTCTATAAGACAGACTGATGATTTTTTATTGTTGACTTGTAGCAATTGATCCAGGCTAAGAGAGATTTGATGGTGTGTAGAAGATTGAGTACTTACCAAATTGTTCCATTTGAACTTGTTAGGCTGGGTATGAAAAAACACCTCTAAAGTTATAGGTGTTACCTACAAAAAATCTAAATGTTCACAAAGAGATTGCTTATAACCATTGCTTAGCCTACCTCAAGGATGACAATTAAAGATAGCCATTGAATATGCAAGAGAAAAAGGAGGAGTTGTAAGAAATATGCCTTATATTGAGCTATGACTACAAGGAAATGATACTTGTCTTGTGTAAAGCATGATTATATATATATATATATATA
>NW_018202355.1:0-542 GCF_001263595.1 Phalaenopsis equestris | reverse complement strand
AAAAAAAATTATGAGGCCAAATTTAATTGAAATAATTTTAAGAAAATCAAGAAATTAAAAATGATGAAATTATAAAATGTATTTCTAGTTTGATATGTGGAAAATATGATAAGAAAATATTAAGTCGCTGTGAATTTTGATGATGCTAATTAAAAGACGAATAATGATATTTTTTTTATATGATAAGAAATATTCAGACGCTATTAATGTCGAAAAAATCCAGAAGAACTCCCCGAGATTTAACGAGATTTGACAAAGATGCATACGTTCTCGGGAGCAGAGCGATGACTTTCCTTCAATCTCAGAAAAGAAGTACAAACGATACAACATATACATATATAACCCAGACGTACAATATGTAATTATAAAATTGTCTATGTACCGTACCGCGGGGCGTTACCTTCACACCCCCAACCAACATAACGAAACTCCCCCGATTAGACCGCTTCGTTCCAGCAACTGTCTCTTATATGGTATATGAGTCATACGTAATAGTTCGCATCGCATATATTGTCCTTTAGGCTCACTTTTCCCAAAAATTT
>NW_018202354.1:0-542 GCF_001263595.1 Phalaenopsis equestris | reverse complement strand
CTCGGGGCAGATAAAACAAATGATATCAAAATTCGCGTCGGTGGACAATCTACCTTTCCTATGTAGCAATATATGGATCATTGAGCTGGAGTAAGTTGAAGGTTTTGGTGGTAAGAACAATGATGAGAAATGCATCTAGGTATATGAGGAGTATTGCATGTTCAAACCTGAGGATCGTAAGAGGGTCAAAGATTAGCATTACTGCTCCCTAACATTTAATAAAAGGTTACCGCTTGTTCTCATAAGGTAGCTAGTAGTTCTTGCCCGTCAGTGTGACTGACTCATGAAAAGTCCAATTTTTCAAAATATGCATATAACAGTAAAAATGCACTTTTTGAATGAAAAAAATATTTTGAAAACAAACTCAAACTATTTTGCATGACAAATTAAAACTCATTTTTAAAGTGTTACTTTAGACAAATTCATGTATCAGTCACATAGACCGGGTTGAGGATCACCCTCATATGATTTTCTGGCTGGTAGCCTTTACCCTATGTTGACTCTCACGTACATGATGTTGGCAGTTTCCTACAGAGTCCTTC
>NW_018202353.1:0-541 GCF_001263595.1 Phalaenopsis equestris | reverse complement strand
GATGGTGGTGGTATGGTGGTAGCAATGGTCATTTAATGAAGGTGGTGGTTAGACATCAGTGGTCAGACAGTAGCAGTTTGGCGGTGGTTGCGGTGTTCGAACAACGGTGGTTTAACAATCGTGGCGGCCAAATAGTGGTGACTGGGAAGCGGTGGTCCAACGACAACGACGGCCATATGATGGCGGTTAGGTGGCGACGGAGGTGGTCAAGTGGTGGCGATCGTCAGAGAATGGTAGCCAGGAAACTATGGTTTGATGGTGGCGGTGACTCAACGATAGTGGTTGGGCAGCTATGGTTCGATGATGTTGGTAATTCGATGTTGGTTGTCAGGCAACAACGACAACGGTTTAGCATTTTGTACTAAAATTTATGTTATTATTTATTAAAATTATCATAAAAGAAATTACTAATTTGGAAAAAAAATATATAAATATATAAGAAAATTAAGCAGTCAAATATTTTACATCAACTCCTAAAATAATTATATTTAGAAATATTTAGAAAGTAATTAAAATACTTAATTTACTTTATTAAAAAAAA
>NW_018202352.1:0-541 GCF_001263595.1 Phalaenopsis equestris | reverse complement strand
TATTATCCGAAATACAATTATTCCAATTGAAAGAAACATAAAATTCGTTTCGAAATTTTCAAATGAAATTATAGATCTCTGTCAATTACAAAGTTTTCTGGGTTTGCACAATTATGTAGCGGATTATTATAAAAGTCTTGATTCGATAGTGTCATTTTATAAAATCACTTAAAGAAGCGGCATAATCTATTGACATAAAATCATACTTAAGCTGTTCAATTAATTAATCAAAAGTTAAAAGTGTTACATTGTATACATATTGCAAATCCGTTTTTTCCTAAAATAGTATAGACTGATGTCTCTAATATTGACTATGACGGAATACTAAAACAAAAGAATTTTAATACCGAACAATTAGTTTGTTTTACATCTAAAAAATTTAATTTCACTGAAAAAAAAATATTCGACCATTAAGAAAGATATTTTCGGTCGTTAAATGCATTACAAAATTTCAAGATAATATATTAAATAAAAGAAAAATATTACGAATTGACTGCAGTTCAATTAAGTATATATTACGAAAGGATGTCAAAAATATTTT
>NW_018202351.1:0-541 GCF_001263595.1 Phalaenopsis equestris | reverse complement strand
AAAAAAAAAGACTTGACCTGCATGAAAATTATGTTAGCAAAAAGCTGTCTACATGCAACATATTGAACCTAACCAATGGGAGGGGAGCTAAACAACACCTACAAACAAAAGGTTAGTTTTAAATCATTACAGATCCTACCTTTTGAACATGGCTCCCTCCCTGTGAAAAGACCACCCCTAATATACTAGTGTGCAAGTCTAGCACAAATTAAACACATAAAACAACTCAAAAGTGATGCCTAGATAAGGCAACCAAACTAGCTGAGAACTATAGTTAGGACATCGAAAAGACTACCTAGCATCCTAGTCCAAGCCTAGCACATCATCTACCAAAATTTTGTTTCACAGCATCTTGGTGTGTGCACAATGCAATGGTAAACTCTAACTATATCACTTTGTCGTGGTCGCCACACCGACCCCGTCTTAAGGATCTAAAGGATCTAAGATATGTCACTAAGAAGGTGACATTTTAGATGAGTGGCCTCACATAAGTCCTAACTTATATAATTTTAAAAGTAAGGCGGATGATATATAATAAAAA
>NW_018202350.1:0-541 GCF_001263595.1 Phalaenopsis equestris | reverse complement strand
TGTAATTATACCAAGCTAAGTCCGAACTATGATATACTCGGCTCGATTACAACCCTACTTGCTCTAAATAGCTAGCTTAGTGAACTTTTAAGAGAAGCTCCCCTAATATGAATTTCATGTATAGATATTTACTTGTAAATAAATACTTGATGCTTATGCTTTTGTGTAGATTATGGAGGCTTTCTTTGTAACTTTAGAAGTTTCACCTTCTGATTTTCAAAATCTTGATTTCTTTTTCCTCCCAGTGATTAAAAATCACATTATCATCAGTGCATTAGTTATTTTCTCATGGAGCCTTAAAAAGTGCTGATTTTGTTGGTATAAGTTTATAGCAATAAAAAACTGTTTCAGAATTTATTTTATTTGCACTGTTATATTTGTATATTATTAGATTTTCGGTGGCTACCATTTTTGGCTGTCTCCCTTTTATTCGTGTGAAGTTGAACAAAGTGGAGGAAGTATGTTCCAATTCAAGTGTTAAGCATGTCTATATGATGTTAATATATTAAGACTTGTCTTCGAAATTTCATTCCTTCTATTT
>NW_018202349.1:0-541 GCF_001263595.1 Phalaenopsis equestris | reverse complement strand
AAGTAATTAATTCAAATCAAGGCCACAGCACTGATCAAAATATAACAAGCGGAATGAAAATTCTACATAAAGAACAAATGCCCAGCAGCACTGTCACAAACGTCCTATCTAAACATTTTATTAAACAAATATATCAGACATACTCCAATGTCGAGCTCTTTGTGTTTGTCTATTTAAATTTATGTTTGTGGAAGATCAAAAAAAATATCTATGAAATTCTTTTAAGTATATTGAAGTTGAACTCTTAAACATCGAGATGTCTTTTGATGTAACAATGAAATTCTTGTAAACACTCAAAGTTAAGCTTGCTTGTCTTGGAGCACTTGTAGAATGAGTGATGTCCTAGGAAGTTACACCAACAGGGGTAAAACGTGAGACAACTAGTTCAAAGAGGAGGGGGAGAGTTCGAGCAGTTACAAATGGTATCAAAGCATCACACCAGTCTTAAGATGAGAATAAGTGTCATACTGAACAAAATTCTACGCCATGAGAGCTACCTCTTAAATTCTGGATGAGACAAAGTGCTACATGGTGAGAGCCA
>NW_018202348.1:0-541 GCF_001263595.1 Phalaenopsis equestris | reverse complement strand
CCTCACGCCCCAACCCATTCTTTATATATATATATGTGTGTGTGTGTGTGTGTTGTAAGTTAAATTAAATTAAATCCCCGATGTTACTTTTGCATCCCACCACTCCATGCAAAGATAAGTGGGAAAAACAAATTACTACAGTAAGCTGATTAATAAATCATTGATTACTTAAATTAATTAATGATTAAAATTTATTTATTTAATTTAATTAGCTATTTTCTTAAACCACTTATATTAATAGTCTATATATACTATAAAACAATTTGATTGTCACAAAATGAAAATTTTCATAAAAATACTTCGATTGAATTTTAGGGAATGCAAAATTTAGGGTACCTTTAAAATTCGTCAAATTTTGCCTGTTTCTTGAAATTTCGGTGTTACAGCTCTCCCCTTATAAAAAAATTCATTCTTGAAATTTTTGTCTTTACAAAAATAGGAAGGTATATTTTCATAGCATTTCTTCTTTTTCTCATGTTGCTTTTTTTTTAGGCTTATGCTTCCACTTTATCTTCACAAAAGGAATTTGTATGTTTTTGAG
>NW_018202347.1:0-541 GCF_001263595.1 Phalaenopsis equestris | reverse complement strand
TTTGAATGGTCTGTATTTGGTGGGCCTTTTGGGGGTTGTCCCTAGTCAAGTAGATCCTTCGGCATTAGTTTTCTGTTGGTGGACACTCGGTCTTCCGCTGGTGAACCTTTGGTTATTTGCCTGTGAGCCCTCCTTAGTCATGCTTCTTTGTATTTTTTGTCTTGGATTTCATCGATACTCGTGCAGATGTGCATCTTCTGTACACTTTTCCTCAAGAGTTTTCTCTCCATGTGCATATAATACAAAGCATATGAAGAAAACACACAGAGGATATCTGAAGGTTCTCAATGGGATTATTTCGGGAGGAAGGGAAAGGAAAGGATATTTGTTAGGTCGTGAATGGGTAGTTTTTGAAAGACTCCGATGTGGAGCGCTACGACGACCTCTTTATCAGTGGAAGCTGCAGTAATGCTCATGGCGAAGAGGCTCAATCAAGAATCCGATAGAGTTTGAGAGAGGACTAAATGCTCTTAAGTAGAAGTTTTTAAGGAGTTTGCTTTCTCCATCAGGTTCTCTCTCTATCTCTACCCCTCTTTTTTTT
>NW_018202346.1:0-541 GCF_001263595.1 Phalaenopsis equestris | reverse complement strand
AAGAGCTAAATAGAGAATGAGGATTTGGGGCTGCTTGGCTACAAAGAAGATGTAACACAAGTAGGATTTCATAAACACTCATTAAAATCCAAAAAAAATGTCATGAATGGTTGGATTTAAGAAAACATGGACTTAATCAACAATGGAGATAAAACAGGACTTATCAAAACAAATACATCACAAAGCAAAATCAACGAATTATATGACAACAAGAAGATCAGCCACTCTAAGTAATGCTCAATTCAGCACTCCAAAGAAAAAAAGTCATTCTGAAAACGAAATACCTACCGATATCCCGAACCAATCGAATGTTCTTTACCCTTCCATAAGCGCTCATGGCCTTCAAAAACAGCACAAAAGAATAAATCCCAAACAAATCCGACATCATAAATGAGAAAATTGTAACCTTTCTGGCGAACCCAATATCAAAATGGCACCTTTCGAAGCGTTGCTTCGCTTGTCTGACGAGAAAGCCGGGCAACGAAGAGGGTGCAGTAGGCATCGCCGGTAACCTTGGGATCACCAAATGGGTCATCTAAAG
>NW_018202345.1:0-541 GCF_001263595.1 Phalaenopsis equestris | reverse complement strand
GAAATCTAACCCAAGCCACCTACACTTTCCTTCATTTCTCTTAACTAAAACCTAACCCTAGTATTTTTCCTTATCAAAAACCTAACCCTAGCCACTTACACTTCCCTTTTTTTTTCCTTAGCCAAAACCTAACCCTAGTCACCCACACTTCCCCTAATTTCCTTTAGCTCAAAACCTAACCCCAACCACTTCTTATTCCTCTTTCCTTTACTATACCCAAATAACTTACACCTTCCACTTCCTCTCCTCTCCCCTCCCTCCATTGTCGAAAATCACTGCTTATCCCCTTCCCTCCCCTTCACTTTCTTTGGCTGGAACATTAAGCCTTATTCACAACCTCTTTTTCACTAGTTAAAAGTCCCTTCCCCCCTCCCCCCCTTCCCAGCTTATGTTTCGTGTGTTATATATGCTAATTAAATTTCATGAAAGTTTTATTATATGTTTGTTACAATTCATGCAAATTAGTATATGTGTTTGTCAAAACTATTGCAAATTGGTTTATATGCTTGTCAAAACTTGTACAATTTGGTTTATGTGCTTG
>NW_018202344.1:0-541 GCF_001263595.1 Phalaenopsis equestris | reverse complement strand
TTAACTACACTAGGGTAGTATAGTAAGCTTGCTTGGACCCAAATTCGATATGAAAATTTGGGGTTTCTTGTTCAATCAATTAATTTTTTAGTCGAGTTCAGCTCAAAAATCTCAACACGAATATATTCTTGGGTTGGGTTGGGTTGGATTGTGTTTAGGTTCACCATTTAATTCAAAATTAATCCGTCAATCCTAAATTGACTCGAAACGGGACGGTTAAAAGAAGTTGATTTACATATAAACAATTCAATTCTTACATATTTACACATCTAACAATTAATTTTAATATTTAGTTATATAACAACCAACTTTTTAATATCAAATTAAAAATTTTATAATAATTAATTTTTAAAAATAAAAATACTCAATTTTATTTATATTTTTTTTACAATATTATGATATCAAAGTGTTATGAATAATTGAATATAAGCATGTAATTTTAAATATAATTTATAAAAATTAAATAATTTTCTTTTTCTTTTTCTATCACCCTCTCTTCTTTATTTTTCTTTCAATTCAAAAACACAATATATATATATAT
>NW_018202343.1:0-541 GCF_001263595.1 Phalaenopsis equestris | reverse complement strand
AAATAAATATATGTTAATTATTAGATATGTCACTCGCATCAATTTATTTAATTATGATTTTTAATGACTATGAAATGGTAATCATGAGATAATATTTTTTAGCAAAAAATAATGTTTTTTCAAGCTTTGTTATTTTATATTAAAAATTTTACTAAAAAATAGTTTTAAGTTCAATCAAAACAATTGATTTTGTAGCATGCACAGACGAGGCATATTGTAATCCTAGCCATTATTTATTACATCATACTTATCACTAATGTTTTCTTCCTTGACATTGAAATTGACCCTCAACCTCTTCATCAAATTCCTTAGATCCATATTCTATCTTCAAGATTTACTATTCTAACATTGGACCTTCTTTCACTAACCATTTGATCAGCTTATTCTCAGTGGTGCATTCGTGTTTCTCAAACTCTCTATGGCATTTTTCTCCTTTTGTTTTGTGATGTCAGTTTAACATCAAAAGAATAAAATTAACTCAATTCAACATTTAAAATATTATCATACATCTAGCAAATCAAAGCAAGCAGCTTTCACTAGT
>NW_018202342.1:0-541 GCF_001263595.1 Phalaenopsis equestris | reverse complement strand
ATGATCATTATTGAGTAAACTAAAATTAGTATTATCTTACTATCTATTTTCTAATCAAATGAGTCTTATCGAACAAACTAATCAGCAGTACTAATTAGCCATTTATACCTTCATTATGAACTCTTATTAAAACCCCAATAAATATAACCCTTCCTAAGCTATCTTCATTCACTTCCAACAGAAAGAGAAGCACACACAAACTGTTTTTAATTCTCAGCTGTTATCCCATCATATCCCACATGATTCTTCCCCTTTACCATCAACTGCATCATAAATGCATCAATGGCCCACACCAAACCCTAATCTTCTACGTTGCATGTGAGGCCTCAGGCTGTCGGTGATCATTCATTCACATATTTAAGTCCCCACTTTCATGAAACAGTGAAAAAGTTCAGATCTTTCTAAAGTTTAACTAAGTAAATGATGTCAGAAATATGGAACTGATATATTATGACTGCGTACTTTCAAGAGAACAAGTGTTCTTTTATCACTTTGACGGCTTTCAGTGGAGTTAAGGAGTCGGTTCTTGAAGAAACTTTTT
>NW_018202341.1:0-541 GCF_001263595.1 Phalaenopsis equestris | reverse complement strand
TTGGTTATTTCATATTTTATCACTAGATCATCAATAAACGCATCACAAATCATATCACGAGCACAAACAAGCATTGTGAATATAAGACAACAATCATTGCTTCAGGTCAAAAATGAAGAAAAATTTACACCTAGCTTTTTTGCCAAATTAATTTGCAGTGACCAAAATACTACCAAGGTAACAGGAGCATTTTTTTTCCTACAGGTTATCTGAGGAGATGTCGCATTCCAGAGGTCCCTATCCTCAAGACTGCTCAAACCATGACGCATATATGAAATGATGAGCCTCAAGACTGTTCAAACCATTAGATAGCAGCCCTAAAAAGCATCCAGCATTGTCTATCTCTTCAAGCTGAAGAAGAAAAAACAGATACGAATAGGGGAGGAGCGATAGAGGATGCCAACGAGGGGAAGAAATGTGATTTGCAGTATGACGGAAAAGAAAAAAAACAAATCCAAAGAAAAGTAAATGCCGAAGAAGAAGATGTCAAAGATTACTCGTTGTAAGAGAGATTGTCGAAGAAGAGGGAGGAGCGGCAGAG
>NW_018202340.1:0-541 GCF_001263595.1 Phalaenopsis equestris | reverse complement strand
GGGGAGCATTACTAATGAAGTTGATTGTAGAGCAAGTGAGCTAGAATCTTCTAGAGAACATTAGCACTGTCACTATTTGCATCTCATGTTATGTAATTCAGGCAACGTGAATGTTCCATGTCCTTAAGTTTGGACTAAGTCTAGTGAGAAAATCACTAATGGTCAACTAAAGCCATTTGCAAATATTGAAACTAATGTATTAAAAATTTTTAGAACAAGTCATCTCATTAGATATTTTGATTGTTGTCATTCATTTTAGGTATAATTCATTGATCTCACAACTTTATGAGAGTCATCCTCAAGCATTCTATTTGATCAAATGAAAACATGTAATGAGATAGCCAACGTGCTATTAGAAAATGAGTTGTCATTTTCATTTGTATAGAATACAAGGTTTAGAAGGGCTTGTGCATCCTATTCACCAATTTGAGAAGAACAATTACTACAGGTAACTATAACATAAATATGATGATAAAATGTGATCAAGAATTTGATTCAGATCTGATTTTGTGAGAACTTATCTATGTAGAATTTAAATTAG
>NW_018202339.1:0-541 GCF_001263595.1 Phalaenopsis equestris | reverse complement strand
GCTTTTATCATGCTTGTATTAACTTTAGAAGAAAGACAAATATGATTTTATCTATTACTAATTCTACTGGCCATTGTTTATCTGATGTAGTTGCTATTGCTCAAAATTCTATCAGTCACTTTCAAGATCTATTCAATGACCAGACAGTTTCTAGAACCCAGATTAATAGTGAGCTTTTATCTGATTGCCAGGAGTATGTCTGTAGATTGGATTTGAGTCACAATCATTTGGACAGTGAAATTAAAGTTGCATTAGACACTATTGATGGTAACAAGGTAGCTAGAACTGATGGCTTTACTGCTAATTTTTATAAAACTGCTTGGCCAATCATTTGTGGTTACTTTATAGCTGCAGTGTAAAACTTCTTTTTGGGGATAGATTCTCCATGTTACTTCACTGCTTCTACTATAACTTTGATTCCAAATAATTCTAGCAGGAAAGGCTGGGGTAATATTAGACATATCAACCTAACCAATGTTCTATCTAAAGTAATCAGCAAAATCATTGTTAATAGGCTCCAACCACACCTTCAGCAACTTAT
>NW_018202338.1:0-541 GCF_001263595.1 Phalaenopsis equestris | reverse complement strand
GGTATTTATGATATTTTACATGTATTGGTTTATCGTATGACTATTTTTTGCTCGATCGACTAAGCTTACTGGCTTCGGGTTGACTTGATAAGCTTAATCATATGTGTTGACCTGCGAATCCAACATGACTATCAATCATTGATCCATAGTGAGGAATCTCTTGGGTATCCATGGGATGTTTGAGATACTTTGAAATTGAATCTTGTCTTGGATTGACTATACTAGAGGGTAGCACTATCATATCGGGTCATTTTTTTGAAGTTATTGGTTTAAATGTTCTTTTGTCTCATTTTTGACAGAATGACTCAAGCTTGGATCATCCAATTGTCAAGCATCTTATCTATCTTATGGCCCTGTCGGTTTTGTCCTTGTTGGTTTGACTATGATTTTGCTCGATCTCTCAAGTAGATCTCACAATCTCTTGGCAGTGGGTCAACTTTTTTTGTATTCTCCCCAACTCAGATCATTGAATTTCTTTAAGATCAATTTTGACACGTCATTGTTGTACGAATAAAATAAAATAAAATACCCTAAATGGCCG
>NW_018202337.1:0-541 GCF_001263595.1 Phalaenopsis equestris | reverse complement strand
GTAATCAATTTTCCACCGACTTACAAATACGACTTCAATTCTGGGAAATACACTGGTGATGATCCAAAGGCTGGGAGGAGAACTCCAGCATGGTATGACCTTATTGCTGACTCTTGCAAAATTCTTTGTGGCTGTTGTATTAGATGCTTTGGTTCTTAGATGTCATGTTGGAAGTTTCGTTAAACATTTTAAATTTAGAAGATATGATACTTCTACTATATTTAATGAAATTTAGAGGAAGAGAAAACTAGATGATTGGCTGATATGCTAAATAGTCTATCTGAGAACTTACCATTAAGTTGAGGATGTTTGACATATATCCACATAGGCACTGAGAGGTCTATTTTTCTATATATGTTCCGGAGCGTCCATCAATGCTTGTAGTGGATTCATATTTGTCATATTTTTTTGGAAATTGTAATTTATATGTTTTCATGCAAAAGCATTTCTATTTATATCCCGCAAGACTTGTCTCAACCCTTCTATTCTATTTCACATCTTAGTTGTGTGGCCTGGAAACTTCTCGCTCTCAATTTTTTTT
>NW_018202336.1:0-541 GCF_001263595.1 Phalaenopsis equestris | reverse complement strand
GAGGGTCATGGAGGAAAGCTTGGCTGGATGAGAGGAGGTCGGGTTAAAGCCTAACAAGGAGAATGGGTCGACCACCTGAGAAGAAGAAACGCACTAGAGGAAGGGCAAAGCTTTGACTGATGATTCTAATTCTTCTCTCCCGTTACCTTCGAGAAAAAAGTAAAAGGGGGCTAAGGGCTATTGGAGTCTGATGCACAAGGATCGACCGAATGACTTCCTTAGCCCGGACTCCCACTTCTCTCTGATAAATGTACTAAGGGATTGGTTCCCAAAGGCTCCTAGGATGGTGGAGTATGCTTCGACCATTGCCAACGTGCTTTGGTCGGAGAGCTTCCAAAAGTACCCGAACGAGCTTCAACCAAGGGATCTCTAACATATGGTCGGCCGGTACCAGTGGTAGGGACTCGCGGTCACATATCATATGTCCCCCCCTCTACCCCGAAGTAAGAGAAAGGGCTTTGAAGGTAGAGGCAAAAGTGAAGGAAGTGAAGGTATGAGTGAAAGCAGCTGAAGATCGGCTGACTGAATGATGCTGAGGTCG
>NW_018202335.1:0-541 GCF_001263595.1 Phalaenopsis equestris | reverse complement strand
AGTCAAACACGAACACACTTTTTGAGCTCGAAATGCTCGTGTTCGGCTCGTTTACACCCCTAATTGCGGTGATTGATGGCCCACATTGGAATTTGCTTATGTATTCAAAGAATGGTTGGTTTTTAATTTTATTGCTGCATCAATGAAGGAGTTCTCTTTGAGGTTTTTTCTTCTTTTTCTATTATCTTTGGTTTGTCATTCCAGAAGTGCATAACTTTCCAATGAAAATTTGAAATAAAATAGCGATGAATCATTTGTATTTCTTTCTGAGTTACATATTTTTATTTTTTGTTCTGCATATCTTGAAAATGTTACTTATGAATCAAATATTTTTTTTGTTCTGCATATTAAGCAAATGATTATGGAGGTTCTTAACTTGTTACATTTCATTACAATGCTCGGAATGTTATGATATGAGGCACAATCGGTTGATTATCAATGTATAAATAACATGAAATAAGTTTCGACTAGGACTGTAAACGAGGCGAGCTTGAGCGAGCTCAGATTCGGCTCGTGTTCGAAATGACTCGTGAACGGTGTG
>NW_018202334.1:0-541 GCF_001263595.1 Phalaenopsis equestris | reverse complement strand
TGCATATAAAAATATTCGACCAAAAATGTACCTTCGAAAGAGTCGGTTGGACTTCTAAATGTCGCGACGTTGTCGCCACCTCGACGGCGAGGGGAAGGCAGTGAGGTCGTCGCGCTCCTCGGGTTGTTATCCACAAGGGAAATGATGCAGCGAGGTTGCCGGTGGAAAAGGGGAGGAGGCGATCGAGCCTAGAACATGCAAGCATGTCAACCAGCAAGAGGGAAGAGAAGCTTAATTATGAAGACATCAAATCAAGATAGGGAACACCTCGGAGTTGCTTGTCGGCGGGGAGGGCGACAGCGGAGCACTGGAGGTACTAAGGTACGACGAGGTCGTCGGCCAAAAAAAGCAAATAAGCGGCCTGCCCCAAATCTCACGCGAAGGAAGAAGAGTCAGCGGTCTGTAAGAACTCAACAACGATTAAAAAGGTGCCGACAGCAGGTTTCAAGTTAGAGGAGGCCGGAGGGACGACGCCGGCGAGAAGATAAGGCCGCGAGGTGGTTGACCGAGAGGGAGGCCGGTGATAGGGCCTATTTTTTGC
>NW_018202333.1:0-541 GCF_001263595.1 Phalaenopsis equestris | reverse complement strand
TATATATATATATATATAACACCCGAAACATTATTATTTATAAAGTCTAGAATGAATGTGATATTTTTGAACGGCCGTATCGATCGAAATATTGAGAATTTGATAAAATAAATGAAAAGTATGGTTTGGGATTTTATAATTTCGATATTTGAGTAATTAATTTAATATTGTTTCAAGTGGTATGTATGTTTATTTTATGATGATGCAAGCTGGTTAAGCCCGATTGACGGTGGGCTAAAATCATATGTTAAACCGGCTCGAATTTCTTTAAGTTTGATTGGTCTGTCTAAAGAAGAAGAGAACTTTACGTGTGGTTGTTCATACGTGTAAATTATGGATGTGCATAAGGAGTACACGTCGAGTACACTCCAAGTACTGCCATCCGCACGTAAAATTGTTTTCCTAGAAATGAATAAATTTTAATTTTGATTTAAATTGACCATGAGGAAAATAAAAGTATAATTATTATAAAAAAAAAATGATTCAAAATTAAGGGTCCGTTTGGGGCAGTTTGTATACGCGGCCCGCGGGCTGGCTACAG
>NW_018202332.1:0-541 GCF_001263595.1 Phalaenopsis equestris | reverse complement strand
TTTGCTTTCTAGTAAAAGACTTTTCTAACGGTATGTAAGTAGCGATCAATGTTCTAATCCATCGGTTCATAGCAAATTATAAACCTACGACTTCTACTCAATGAGAGAGTCAATCATCATTTCTTCTATATTAATATATGACAGTTAGTGGATATAAAACAACAGTTAAATCCATTGGTTATTAAGTTATTATTAACCGATGGGTCTCATACTGTTGGAAAGCCGTCAGAAATGACCTTTAATATTGAATCGACGTCGAAATTTCTTATTTCTGCCTCCCATGTGCGTTTGAATTCTGAAACCATCGAACCCCTTCGATCGCAATTTTGCAAGACTCAACCGTTTCTCGATTTCTTACAGTCAAATTGATGATAATCTCGATTCCAATCTTCCTCCAAGTTCTTATTTAATTTGAATTGTTAATGTTTTTTGCATTTTCAGATTATGTATACTATGCCCAATCTTCTTGGTCTTCCCTCATCAAACACCTAAATTCTAAAGATGACATTCTTATGGATTTACGTATCTCACACCTAAACTT
>NW_018202331.1:0-541 GCF_001263595.1 Phalaenopsis equestris | reverse complement strand
TTCAACCGCAACAGATGTGAAAGTTGTTGCAACGGCTAAAACAAAAATCTGACAAGGTGATACATGTTGGTGCCCACACGAAAAGAAGTGGGAATAACTACTATGTAGGCTTTGAAGAGCTATATCTTTTGAAGTTGGGGACAATCTGTGAGTAAGCTAAGTTCGGGAAGATCATCCATTGAAAAAGTAGAGATAAAAATAATGTTTATGTAAGAGAAATGGTTTTTGAAAGGTTGTGAAAGTGGTGGACAAATTTGGTGTGATGGGATAAAAGGTGGGGTCATGCTGCAAATGAGATTCCATATAATGACATCAATGACAAATGTAGAAAGAAAGAACATGAAGCGCATATTTTCCTATTTATCATCCTGTTATCAATGGTTTACTTTGTTTGAAGCAGTCATAAAAATGTAAAATTCTGATATTTTCATTCTTTTGTAAGGATAAAGAAAATTTAAAAAAAATCGAAATATAACTGGTTTAAAAGCGTAAATAAAAGTAAAGCAGTTCATTCATCTTACATAATGAATGGGATTATATT
>NW_018202330.1:0-541 GCF_001263595.1 Phalaenopsis equestris | reverse complement strand
AATGTGAACTAATGTTTGTCTGTTTGTGCTCGATTTGTTGTGTAGTTTGTATTTGATCTGTTGGTTATGGAACCTAGTCGAATACGAATATTTTTTTTTTCTTGATTTATAAATATGTCAAACACAAATTAAGGTTTGTATGTTCTGATTCGAGTAGTTTTGACTTGAAATAATTAAATAATAATATATTTATTTATTTATTTATATTTATATTTATAATGTCTTTAAAATGCCAAATTTAGTTATTTTTTAAAAATTGTTTGGTGGATATAATTATAAATAATATAATTTCAGGTGTTAAATATGTAAATACAGAAAAATTGTCTGCTATGTATGTAAATATTTCTAAAATCCTTTGCACCTTAATTTTAGGTGTTAGATGTTAAATATCTAAATACATTGGATTTGGGTGGTATGCACTTAAATTCTCCTAAAAATCTACTTGCACATTCAATATTACTAAAAAATAGATAAGAAATGGGCTTTATGAATGTATGATATGTAAGTACGAAATATCCTAAAATACTTAACTGTGTTCCCA
>NW_018202329.1:0-541 GCF_001263595.1 Phalaenopsis equestris | reverse complement strand
GGTTATTGTCACTTCTGCATGGAGTTCTTCTTAACTATGCATCTGGCAGTCTCTCATCATCAGTAATGACTAGATATCCTGTTGACAAAGTTCTCATATATGGTAGGCAACTAGTCCCTTCCATTGGACTTTGCTGAATTATCACTTTCTTCCTCCTTAGCGAGGAATCATCTATAGTGCTGATCTTTAACAGTGTTGGTAGCTCTTATTTCTGTTGAAGGCTGACTATGTCCATCAGAGGACCCTCGTAGTTCACATCGACCTTGAGGTTCCCTTTCCTTTTTATGTGCGAGATTCCAGCCATCCTTGAAAGCAAAATTCACCTTATGTCCTGGCATTTTTTCTGCATACAACAACAAAAACCTCAGTGCGCTGAAATTTAGGAGGAACATGAACAAAGCCAAACATTTATTTGACAGAATTTTTGTTTACATGGGTGCAAAGATTATTTAATTGATGTTTTTCTATTTAATTTAATTTAGTATATTTTTAAAATTAAAAGCAGAAAGGAGAAAGTCAAAATATGCAACTTCAAAAGTTT
>NW_018202328.1:0-541 GCF_001263595.1 Phalaenopsis equestris | reverse complement strand
CTTTTTTGCCCTCCTTGGCGCTCAAGCACCCATCATTTAAAACTCGATATTTTGAACCAGCGGATGGTTTTCTCCGCCAAAATATGGTGGCCAAAACTCCATGGCACCATCCTTTGTCTGGTTCTTAACCTGAAAATGAGAATGGGGAGGGATATAGCCTTTTTCTCATGTAGTAATTTGTCAAGTTTGTCCTCGAGCGGAGCATATATCCCGTTTGGCAGAGGTGTCGAGACGTGGTTTTCTGGCTAGTTTTTTTAAGTGAAGAAGAAAAGAGCATGGGATCAAAGAGTAGAAGGAATTTTGTCATCTCCTTCAGAAAGAAGAGTCGGGAGGAGAACTAGCTTTCTTCCTCCACTTTTCCTCATCAATTCTTATCGGCTTCTCTTGTGCTTTTCCTTCTTCTTCTTCTTCTTCTTCTTACTAGACTTTTTGAGTTGAGCTCTCGAAGGCATCTGATAGAGAACTCTTTGACAATGAGAGCTTCTTCCTTGCTTTGGAGGAGTAGAGCTTCATCTCTCCTAAAGAGGTAGGAGAGCTTCTT
>NW_018202327.1:0-541 GCF_001263595.1 Phalaenopsis equestris | reverse complement strand
TAATAGAGGAAATGATAAATCGCAATTTGAAGCAGATAATCAATAGAAGGGTCAAGCAGAGCTCTTCATGAAGCACTTCATGCTACCAAAATTGTCATTCTTTAAGGCCCTAATCCATTAATTTGTCCTGAGGAAAATTGAAGATTAAAAGAATGATAAATACAATGTTATATTTAAAATTGAACATAAACATTAAATTTTTAATTTGTGTTGATCATTAGATTAAAATTTGACACTTATTTCCTTGATAAGAAATTTGAAGAGGTCACTATAATAATAAGTCTAATTAAGAATTGCTTGGATGATAATAGGGCTTGAAGAATATTAATCTTGGAAAGGCTCTCATGGAGTACATAGTTAGAGAAGTTTTTTGAGAGCCAAGTTTTTTCTTTGTTGTTGATGATTTTTTCCTCAATCATGAGAAAAATAAAGATATGATTATTAAGCTCTCGATAATTATTGAGGATGATGCTCTCTTTTTTTCAATTTGTATGGTCATAGGAACGGAGAAGGACATGATCCAAATTTTGAATTTTTTTTT
>NW_018202326.1:0-541 GCF_001263595.1 Phalaenopsis equestris | reverse complement strand
AGAAACCACTGCGGGGGACTGTTTTAGTCCTCCCAAGGATTCCTTGAGTAGGCACACATGGTTTGGGTATTGTGGATTATGAAACCCATTTCATATTTGAGATTACCATGGAGAAACACACTTGAAATGTCAAATTGAAGTACATTCCAATTATGGTGGACAGAGAGGTAAGAAGTCTGCAGATTGTAGAGAGTTTAGCCACCAGACTAAACGCTTCATGATAGTTCATGCCAAATTCTCATCGGTGACCTTGGACAACACGTCTCTCTTAATATCGAGAAACAAATCCTTTTTAACTCTAGTAGTGTAGGTCCATTGGAAGCCCATAATTATTTGATTGGAGGGAGGAGGGACCAAGACCCAAGTTCCTTGTCTTTGTAAGAACAGGGAGAAGAATTGATAAGAACAGAGAGAAGAAGGAATGTATGATGAATTTAAGAGAGCTTGAGCTTACGGTTTGGCGTGAGAAGAATGTCATCACCTTTAAGTTGGATTGGAACCATTTGTCCATTGCCCACCATAACTTGTTCAATCCCATGAT
>NW_018202325.1:0-541 GCF_001263595.1 Phalaenopsis equestris | reverse complement strand
TTATAGTTTAGATGTTGGATATGTAAATACATAAATGTAAATGCCCCTAGAATAAAATGTGTCGCATGTTCATAAAACTACCTACCTCTCGTTGCAACTTGGCAAATGTGTTCAACTTATCCTCTTCGCTAGAGAGGCTACTTTCAAGCTCTGTCAGCAAATTCTCAGCCTCCCAAGCAATACTTCTGAAGCACTGATGAAGAAGGGATTATAATCAAAATTTAGGAAGTAGTTTTTTAATAGAAATTTTGTAGAATTTGCAGTGATACTCACTTCATCAAGAGAAGAAGAATTTGTCAGCATTTGTGAGTACAGTTTTCCGAAAGTTATTCGAGAATTCTGATCCAGTTCTCCTGCCAAACCATCCAGTGTTGCCATTCCAGATCCGTATAGAGCTTTCAGTTTTTCAACCCATCCTATAAGTTCTGTAGTAGCCTGCTAATGAAGTCCATAAATAAACAGAATTTCGAACATCTAAGCAGTGTTTTGGCTGCTGAAAGGATTTATGGTTTGTAGGATTTAGTAAATCCGAATTTTTTAA
>NW_018202324.1:0-541 GCF_001263595.1 Phalaenopsis equestris | reverse complement strand
CCGCACCGCTTTTCGTGGCTGGAGGCGCTCCACTAGGAACCCTAGTGTTCTTTCAATTTTTAGTTTTTCGGCATCACTGCACTTTATCGTCCTCGCCTTCTCCTCGGCCCATCCGACATGGCCTCTAAGTGGCCCGAGTTCAAAATCGTCACAGACGGGTGCTTGCAGGAATGGAAGGCCTCAAACAGTAATTTTAAGCTTCCGGAGCCAGTATCTCTGATCAGGTTCCTCTACGAGCTCTGCTGGGCTATGGTGCGTGCTCCTACCTTTTGCCATGCCGTCGTAAGATTCTTTCATCATTCGATATATGCTCTCTGTATTGACGGCTGCCTCTGTTGGGAGTGGAGTAAAGATTCGTGGAGAATTGCCCTTTTCAAAGTATAAATTGGCCCTGGACTCGGCTGAGTTTTCGGATGGAAAGAGAGAAGAGATAGGTTCCATGCTGGTCGATATCATTGCTCACTTGGGGCAAGATGTGAGTCATTGTTTTTTCTCTTATTTCTCTACTTGCTTGTTATGCTCAAATTTGTAATTTTTTTTT
>NW_018202323.1:0-541 GCF_001263595.1 Phalaenopsis equestris | reverse complement strand
TTTTTTCCCTCGAGGTAGCCACTACACATGTGTTGCTCTTCTCAGATTCTGAGGATGTCACAAATCATCAGTGGTGACAAAAGTTCAAATAAATTCTACTACATCAACTGGTTTCATTAATTCTGAAATCACCTTATCTCACTATATAGTTGCTCTCATGGTTGTATCGGCTGAATATATTTTTCAAAATTTATTACCTTACCTTATATTTTTCTCAAAACCTAGCACCTTACCTCACAATTATATCGAGTGCGCTCAATCTATAAAATTGGCTTTCGACAGGAGAGATAAAATTTGGTATTTAACTAGAGAAATCTCAAAAGACATTGCTAACAATCTAAATATGAAAAAATGGCAGGCTGAAAATTCTTTGATGATGGCATTGCTCATTGATTACATGGAATCTATCATTAGTAAAGCTTCATCTATTCCTTCCCACTAGTTGAGATATCTGGGAGGTCGTTCGAGATCTCTAATCAGACTTGGAAAATTCTTCACAAACTTGAGTTGAAAACTCAACTTTGGAAATCCAAACAAAATG
>NW_018202322.1:0-541 GCF_001263595.1 Phalaenopsis equestris | reverse complement strand
AAAGCATAATTATAATGCACAAAATAGAAGCCCCTAATAGTCCTTCCTGATAGAAACCTATTATTTAGATTTATATCTTATTTTAAAGAGTCTAATTATAAATAGGAAATATAGAAGAAGAACAAATTAATTATTTTCTCATTGAGGCACAATCCTATGTCTTATATTCTATTATGCAATGATTTTCTTATCTACCATGCTACATTCTACGTATTTCTTCAATTGGCATAAGTTTTTATTTATCAAGTTTAAAAATTATTCTTTTCCTTATTTTGTAGTATGAATGAAGGACGAGTTAACTACAACCGCAAAGTTGCTCAAATTATTACATTGCTGTATCAATACTGTCTTACATACGTCGACCGAACCCCTTGTATGAAGTCGAGTCATATTGGGGATAGATGGGTCGGTGAGTTATTAAGGGATTTTATTGGTTCTGAAATATCTAATGTGTAGCCATTACAGTTTTGTTATAAACAACACAACTGCGGCGTGTCTGATTGATCATTTATCTCAAAAAATTTGTAAATCAACTGTTTTC
>NW_018202321.1:0-541 GCF_001263595.1 Phalaenopsis equestris | reverse complement strand
CTTCTGTGATATCCCGAGTTCCTCGCATGACATGCTATTTCTAGGCTAGTAGTGTAGTAAACTTACCTATTATTTACTCTCAAGTAATCTCATATCTAATATCTTGACTAGAACTAAAATGGTGTTTGTAGCTCTCATGTGAGTTTCTTCATTCATTACTAGAATCTCCACGTGTAATACAAAATTTGCAAATCTCATGTCAGGGTCAACCTTTTTTTCAATTTCCCTCTCTCTAAATCTAAGCAAATCTCAAAATTCTTATTTGAGTGTGATTGAAAATTATTTCATTTTCCAAAGATGATCTTAAATCAATTACTACTCAACCAGTCAATCCAAAATTAACTCACATTTCTCTTAATATAATACCCTAAGAGTTTCATTAATAGAGTTTTAAATTTTATTAATTAGAGAGTTCCTTAAAATTCAATCTTTTTATTCTTCTACTCGCTTCAAACTTCTTCTCAAGAGGTTGGTCATTTGCTTTGATTTTTTATTTGCTTTTCAAACCTTTTACAATTTGTAACATTTTCTTTCATTTTTA
>NW_018202320.1:0-541 GCF_001263595.1 Phalaenopsis equestris | reverse complement strand
CGTCTGAGAAGTACAATCTTCCCAATACACAGGAGCCGACAGGCTAAGTGTGATGTCCCGGGTCATCCTTAGGGGGTCCCACGATGCCACATCCCCTTTTCTGCCGGTCGTGAGATATCTTTAAGATTTGCGCTAGCACATTTTTTATGTATACATGAAATAAAACATATACAGTGAAGAATACAAACAGAACGTGGGTATAGCTCGCATTAGAGTTTCGGGTTAGCAAGTCACTAATTGTTCTAATTGATAACAACCAAAATATTATTCCCCTTGGTCGTCATCTAATTGTTCTATTTACAGTCGCCGCAAAAATTGTGATAGAAAACCATACTAAAGTTCAAGAAAGTAATCATTTTATAGCAATTTTGTTGAAACCTAGATTATCATATACTGGTTTGATTCAGGAAAATTTTAAATACACATACCACACAATTCCATTGTATTTACATATCTAAGACTTAAAGTTTGTTATTTACATTTAAAAAATTAGAAGAAGAGCATTAAACAATAATTTAAAAGACGTCATGAACTAATGCCT
>NW_018202319.1:0-541 GCF_001263595.1 Phalaenopsis equestris | reverse complement strand
TTCATTTCCCGACGCCAGAGTTACGAAATTTCTCGATCGAGGAGTTGAACAAGTATGCAATCGAGCTGGAGAAGCGAGCAATTCGCCTCTCACTGGAAGAAGGTGAATCAAATCCACTGTAATTTTTCGACTCATATAGGAGCCATGGATCTAATCTTGTTTCTTTCTGTGGCAGGCGTGCAGTCGAAGCTAGTCAAAGATCTCAATCTGCTGGGAAAATCTTTACAGTGATTGTCCATTTGCCAATTTGAAAGACATTAACCATCTAAAAGGTCCTGTTGCCCTTCTGTTATTTTTTGGTTATCTGGAAGAGCAATTTACATATAAGGTCCTATATGTAATTATATATTTGTTTATGTATGTATTATATTGCTGAGTATATAACCTTTTGAGGTTTGAAAACTCAAGCTCAAGCTTGGGAGTAGTTGACTCTTAAGTATTTATTGCTTGGACATTGTTGTAAAGGTTTATGTTGGAATTACAAGTTTGTTATGTGGCCTTCATGTATTTTAGGGGGATTCACACTCATATTACATAACTT
>NW_018202318.1:0-540 GCF_001263595.1 Phalaenopsis equestris | reverse complement strand
ATAGCAATGCTTTTATCAAATTATATTCATATTCATTAAAGTGCCTCAATACTGTTAATTACTCAGATTTGAATCTAACCCCAATCTAACCTAACTAAGGTTTGCATGATCAAATTCTAACTTTTTATTAAACTAAACATAAAATCCAATTATTATTTTTTGACACCTCTTTATTTACATGTAACAAGATTATTTAATTAGGATTAAAAAATTACTTATTAATATATTAATTGAAAATAAAATAAAAAAATTTAAAATATCTTGTTAATATCTCAAATAGTTTATGAGGAATGGGACTATCATCATGAAGATCTCTCACATAATGGCCTAATAGAATTTTCTGCTGAGTGGGCTATGGAAGGATCCTCATCTCCCAATGGTTTTTTTAAGGTTTAATATTATTAATTTAATATTTATAAGTTTCCCCCATTCATTTTAACATATTTTACATATAGTAATTATTTTATAAAATTATTATAATTTCATTAATTTTCCTTTCTTGCGTAAATTAAGTTATAATGAGATAAGAATAACTTTTTA
>NW_018202317.1:0-540 GCF_001263595.1 Phalaenopsis equestris | reverse complement strand
TGTTGTAATTCTATCAGTAAAATATCATACAACTATTGGTTAATCGTGAAAATTTACTAATGTTTTTTATCCATAGCAAAAGTGCAGCCCTCTGTCTAAACGTTGCTTGTTCTATAAACCTTTCAAAGACTATCGATATATTATCAAGGGTGCAAAACCGTCGGTATGTCATTAAAATCTTGTACCATTAGAAAAAAAAATTAAACCCTCTTTCAACACTACAATCTACACATCTACAATTGTAACGATGTAATCAAAACACAACATAATACTGTAATGAAACTAATTAATGCATAAATCATATACAGAAATAAATGAATAATAATTAAATTAAACTAAATGAAATGTATAGTTATACAAATTATTTTTTGCTAACAATAAATTTTTTAACATATAAACAAACAAAATTTTACCCCTCCTCAACCATCTCTGTCTTCTCCTCATCAGCATCTTCCTCATCCTCATCATGAGCTAGTTCACTCCTTTTCCACAGTTCAGAATACAACATTGCTTCATTCTCTACCCTCATCTCTAATCTCA
>NW_018202316.1:0-540 GCF_001263595.1 Phalaenopsis equestris | reverse complement strand
TCAAAATGTTGATTGGGGGTTTTGATGCAGATGGTATAGGTAGTGTTGTACCTGATGGTGATGCTTATTAATATTCTAGAGTGTTGTTATTTTTTAGATGAGATGGAATGCCTATAACTTGTGAATTTAATAGTTGAAGCGATCCGTCTGATATTGTGTGTTTGCCTGTATAAAGAGTTTTTGCATTGTATTGATATTATTAATATTGTATCTTTGTTATTACTTTGTAGAAGAGATCAATTGGAGTTTTCATTTTTCCCATTGCATTCGTGCTCATTAGGTATGGATGGCCGGTGCTTTATGAGTTAGAATATTCAGAAATATTATTACTTTAGAGAGTGCTCTTTGATTGCTTCTAGCTTTAATTGAATTTAGAAAATTGGCAGCTGTAGTAAGAGTACATTGAAATGCATTCTTGAGAATTTCATGAGGAATTACTGCATTAGAATATGCTACATATCTCATATTTTTTTGTCTACTTTGTAGTTAATTCTCTCTGTGTATACTTCTTAACGATAATGATACTGCTCTACAAGTCAA
>NW_018202315.1:0-540 GCF_001263595.1 Phalaenopsis equestris | reverse complement strand
AGGGCGTATCCCGTAAGGGAGCTCCCGAGATAGAAGCTTCATCCTGCTTCATACCTCGATCGAACCAAACCAACTTTTTTTTATTGTTGTAGAGTCGCCCCCTTAAATATTAAAGCAAATCTTCTACCTTCAACATGGCCAACCTGATCCCATGCTACAAGGAGACAACTTTGACAGATGAGGTAGAAGCTCCCCCAATCCCGGGATACTATCGTGGGGCGTATCCCACGAGGGAGCTCCCACAACAAAAGCGACATCCCGCTTAACACTTGAATTGGTCCAAGGTTTTTTCATTGTTGTGCAGTCCGTCAGGTCTCTTGGGCCACCTTAGTTATCCTATTACTATATATTTATTTTCTGATGTTTTAGATTTAGTTTTTTTCTTTTTTTGTGTTTTGTAACGGAACAGCAGCAGACATCTCATTTTTCTTTTGAGGATTTATCATAGGGTTCCAAATGGAACTTTGGCTATATTTTGGTCTTCATATAGTGTGTGTCTTCCCTATACCTTCACGTCCTTTCCGCTTAGCTGCCACGCCT
>NW_018202314.1:0-540 GCF_001263595.1 Phalaenopsis equestris | reverse complement strand
TTTTTTAGCATCGTATCACAAATATAGTCGTAATGTATAATGTTGTATTCCAACCTCTATAGTCGTCGACCACTGCCGACCATCACCACCTGTTATTACTGACCAACGACCACCAACAACCACTATTTACAAACATTGTAGCCAAAATACTCTAGTTGTTCATAGCACATGTGTTTATCCTTACATTGTATAGCAACAAATGTTATATTTTGAATAAAATAGTAAACCTGAGAGAAGGTTTGTAGCCACCAATTGTTGTAACACCAACTATGACCTTTGTGGTTAACCATTATAGCATCGCACTATAGCCTCTGTGGCCAACTAACGCTCTTGAAGCTATCAATTACAAAATATATTCCAATTACAATTGTAGATTTCCACTACGGTTGTGGTTAATTGATTCTTTGTAGCTACCAATTATGGCATATGTAGTCGTTTAATATTATAACTTTCTACTGCGACGTATATGGAAAACTGTCACTCTTGCAGCTAACATTTACAACCTATGTGGCTAGTTATTACTGAAGTGTGTCACTATGG
>NW_018202313.1:0-540 GCF_001263595.1 Phalaenopsis equestris | reverse complement strand
CGCAGGGTCGCAGTCGCGACCTTTCACGATCGGGTGCGAGAACGGGAAGCGGGAGTGGATCGTGAAAAATCGGTCTTTAGCGCTAACAAAAAGTAAATAAATGGTTACAACTAACATATTGAAAGAGGAATTACAACAAATACGACACATCTGACACTAAGGCAGATTTAAGTTGGTGTTGCTGGTCGTTAGGGGCTTGGAAGTGTTGGTAGATGATTGGGATGGTTGAGTGGTAGTTGGAAGGTGGCGGTTGTAACCTGGAAGGGATTTTGGATGGTTGTTTTGAGGGTGGCAGCGAGCGTAGGATGGATGGACAACGATATGACAACAAGGGAAAGGACTTGTGGGGCAGCGACGGTGATGTCAGATGGTGGGACAAGGGTAAAACAACAAAAAGAATGATTGGCGGGCTGTGACAGCAAAGATGGGGGTCTGGGATAGCGAAAACAACGAAGCAGATTGCTGGGACAGCGAGAGGCAGCGAAGGGAAAAGGGCGGTGAACTGCGGGACAGCAGAGGGGAGGGCAGCGAAGGGACTGC
>NW_018202312.1:0-540 GCF_001263595.1 Phalaenopsis equestris | reverse complement strand
GAATGTTATGCTGTCTCATCATTGGAGGGAGCATTAAGAATGCAGTGCCAATATAGATAGTGGATAAATTGAGCCTCATGACTCAAAGACATTCTCAACGGTCTTACATAACGTGGTTGAAGGAGAACAGTGTCAACATTGATAGGAGTTATCTCGTCAAACTTTCGATTGGGAAACGACTATAGGATCAGGTGTGGCGTCACATAGTGCCAATGAATATCAATCACATTTTGTTAGATGTTACAGCCAGAACAGTGTCGGTCCACCTTAGACTGGTCGGAAATCACACAACCAACCAGCTTACTGGCGGGTCGGTCTGAGCCTCGTGAAGAAGCGGAGCGGGCAAGGTGGCTGTAGAAGCGAACCTTGAGAGAGTGGGGTCCATTAAGGCCATAATCACGTGTTCAATGAGGGCAAATTAAAGGAGTTTTGAGGAAAAGTTGGCAAGGAAAGTTTTTGAAATGTAGGTGGTGGATTCTATTAAGAGGGATAACCTAAGATTTGTTTTGCTTTATGCATGTTTTTGTTTGACTGTTGTTT
>NW_018202311.1:0-540 GCF_001263595.1 Phalaenopsis equestris | reverse complement strand
GTTTGCTCGCCTTTTTTTAGCGGCTCGCCTCGACGCTCTGGAGATGGCCTCGACGATCTGTTGCTATGCCATTGCACTTGCCGGTGACTTTCCTATTCTTACTTGTGCTCCTCTTTCAGATTCAGAGTCTGGTTTTTGTATTGGCAAGTCCAACAATGTTCCACAATCTTTCCACGAGCCCTTGAAGGTGGTAGTGATCAAACTTTCGTTAAAAAACTTGGTAAAAAAGTGAGAAGTCTGCTCTTATTCTCACTAAGGTTGAAACAAGTACTCTCGCGTTTTCTTGGCATTTTGCTCTAGCGCAAAAATTCTTTTACGATCATCCAAATCTTAAAATCATTAAGAAAGATTTTGATGCTATGAGGCTATTGGGCAGTTGAAATATTGATTTAGTTGACGGTCGACATATACTTATTCAACTATCTCAGGATGTCGATTACACTCATATTTTTTCTCGAAAATTATCAAGATCGAAAATAGTTTTATGAAAATTCTGAAGTGCGTTGTCGATTTTGATCCAAAAGCGGAGTACCCTATCAT
>NW_018202310.1:0-540 GCF_001263595.1 Phalaenopsis equestris | reverse complement strand
CACTTTCCACTTGTACTTGCTATAGTTGAGTCTGAGAATACTAAGTCGTGGGTATGTTTTCAACAACAACTATATGCTTTGCTGGAAGTCGTATGGACCCGTCAAGATCTATGTATTATATCAGACAGGCACCAATGTTTGGTTCAAGGTTGTAGAGAAATTTTCCCATGGGCTCCACATCGACATTGCTTGCATCATCTATGAGAAAAATTTAAGAAGGCGTTAAGATGACTTGCAATAGGGGATGTCGACAGTGTCAATGACAACATGTATTGGGCGAGTAATATTGATGAACTCAGGATCTTTAATAGACATATGAATGATATTAAACAAATTAAGAAGAAGGCCTATGATTGGTTGATTGAGAAAGATACATGAAATGGACTTTAACATATGATGGTGGAGCTCGATTTGACACGATGGCAACAAACACATCTGAATGTTTCAACGGGGTTTTGAAACATGCATGAGGACTCCCAATTCAAGGCCTCATATGTGCTATATATTATAATTTGGTCGCGTTATCCTTAAAATGATCCA
>NW_018202309.1:0-540 GCF_001263595.1 Phalaenopsis equestris | reverse complement strand
ATATTCCCCGTGTTATTGCGCCGTTTTTTTTCCCTGTCGTCGTGGCATAATTTTATTGGCTACGCACTTTATTTCTACATGTTTAGTACTGATGTAATATTTTTTCGTGTGACAGAGGAGCTCATGAGCGATGACGAAATAAAACCGCCTCACAATCGGATTTAGTAAATTTGGATTTACATTGTAAAAGAGACTGAATGAGAGAAAAATGGATGGAACACGTGAAAATTCTATCTAACGGGGTGCTGCTTTATCTTTTTCATGTTTGGTTGGATTTAAGTTAAATTAATAGCTAAATCCCTGCAATAATATGCTACCAAACACCAGCACGAGTAAGAAGATTCACCTTTCCAAATCTACCCTTCTGATAAGGAGCTGCTCTGCTGCTTCCCACATAACTCAGAGGAGACTTTTTGCCATCTTCTTCCTCGCACTGCTTCACTGTATTATTCGCCCTGCTTCTCGTCACCATACTCAGACTTCCCTCTTCTCTACCAGGCAGTACATGAGGAAGTTTCGATTCCTATTTAATCCAAATAT
>NW_018202308.1:0-540 GCF_001263595.1 Phalaenopsis equestris | reverse complement strand
GGGATCGTGGTTTGCGGCGTGAACCCTTGCATGCGGCTCGATGGGAAGACAACTAAGGGATGGCAACAGAGGAGTTCGGTCAAAAAGGGCTTCGTCTGGTGGTCTTTCGTATGCAGCAGTCCCGCTGTTGCCTTCGCTGTGAGAAACAACTTAGAATTGCGACTCAAGAGTGAGGAAATCAGTAGAGCAAGACCTTAGTCTCTGGAGTTGCACTTGATGGCAGGGAGGCGTAGGATCCAAGCGACTATGGTTTGGCGTGTGGGACAAAGGAGTTATGGCTTCGTATGGACTAAGGCAAAGAGGATCGCACAAACTTGCAGGTAGGAAGTCGTGTGTGATCTGTAGGGTCTATACTTGATCTTTGTGATTGAGAATGTCTGGAGATGGCAATAGTGCAGGATATAAGGGATTGAAATTTCTGGGGAAAATGGATCCTGAAGTTCTGAAGGTCTAGGTCAGGCTCATAAGGGAACAAGTTCTCGACGGGAGCCACTAATTCAAGCACGTTTTCCAGCTCAGCCGAGTGGACTTCCAGGAATG
>NW_018202307.1:0-540 GCF_001263595.1 Phalaenopsis equestris | reverse complement strand
AAAAAAAAATAAATAAAAAAGAAAAATTGTAATAAATATTACTAATCGAGATATTTTAGGGCCTGTGGTTAGTTGCATCATCATAATTTGAGACAATTATATCTCTTATTCAAAGTAAGCTGCATTTGTGGTTTGAGTTGTAGTTTTGTTTACATCTTTCTATTCATTATAAATATGTTCAATTTTGACAAATAAAATTTTTATTCGATGCAATGCCTCATTTAATAAAATTTCACAAACTTCATTATCAATTAGGGCAAACACAATGAAGCCAAGACTATTAAGAAAATCAAAATACCAAATACATTTTAAATTTTAATACAATAAAATATAATGATTCATAATACTCATTTTAAGTTCATTTAATATTGTCTACATTAGAACTTCTATGGGTTAGTTTCGTCCATTGGTGTATTGAGTAGTAAATTACTCATCAACGCTTACATCTCCATCAAATAACAACATCAAAGAAAATAGTTAGAGATCGAACATCTCAACCAAGTTTCCTTTTAAAGTAGTATATTAACCATTTATTTGAGA
>NW_018202306.1:0-540 GCF_001263595.1 Phalaenopsis equestris | reverse complement strand
GTAAGAAACTAACCTACAATCCCAAACACAGCGCATACATAGGAAAAGACTGAAATGAATGACAGATAATAGCAAATGAAGCATAGAAAAGAAAATCGGGATGGAATCGGCCTGTCTCCTCATCTCTTGCGATTGCAGAAGCCGCATTCGAAGCGGGAAAGCTCCTGCGTCAGTATATGGATGGAACCAAATTATTTTCCTTCGCTGGATGGTTCACATCAGGCACGTACTAATATAATTCAGTAGAAGGAAAAAAACAAGGAATCATAATGAAACAATTATTGACAAATTCTCATAAAATAAACAATATCTTATGGAATAAAAAACCAAAAAGAAGAGTAATATCAGATAAATACAACAACAACAACCAAACTACTATCGGATAAATAACAGGAAAAAAAATTACAAATAAAAGTTCAGCAAAAGCAAAACAAAACAAGAAGAAATACCTGTTGCCAAGTGGTGTCAACTGGAGGCTGCCTGCGAGCCTCCCCTGCATCAAAGTCCAGCACCCCATGATCTCTTAACCTTACCTGGTAA
>NW_018202305.1:0-540 GCF_001263595.1 Phalaenopsis equestris | reverse complement strand
GGTTAGCATCAAACATTAATGCATTTTAAAGAATTTTTAGTAAGAGATAATTCCAAATATGATTGTATTATCATCCAAGCTCTGATTTCATAAAATGTATAGTCAAACTAATCATCTAGACAAGGTGAGTTTAATGAAGCCAAAATTGATTTGATCTGAGTTTGATCAGGCCCATATCAATTTGTTTAAGCACAATAGATGGCTTTTGATGGGTGATTGAATGGTTAATTAGATTATAGATCTAACAAACTTTTAATCAGATTGAGTGTCACATCGAGCTATCTATGAGCCCAATATCACTTGATTTTGACATCATTAAGGTATTTAAATGCTTATAGAACACCATCTTATCCAAGGGATTGCTCTACATAGTCTGATGGACTGGTTCAGATTCATGCAGTATTTATAGATGATGTCACTCACAAAATGTATAAATAACCCCTCACTACATTCATGAAGGTGGTTTAGGACATGAACCTAGAGGAGAAAGTTTGAGAAGCTCCAAGCTATTGAGGGTTTTTAAGCTCAAACAATGTTGAA
>NW_018202304.1:0-540 GCF_001263595.1 Phalaenopsis equestris | reverse complement strand
GTCAAAAAATACCTTGGATTTGAATGGTGAAATTAGGGCTATGTGATGGTGGAGATGGCCTGAAGATTGTGGGGGATGGGCTGCTTTGGTTTGTGAGAGTATTTTTTTGTGCTGGGAGCAAGGACCTTAAGTGGATGGCTAGAGAGTTCGGTGTGTATCTTGAGCTCTTGGGCTACCCTTCTTTAATAGCCATGAGTAGTCCATGGTGGTGCTCTGGCCTGCTTGGGAGACACTGATGGCTCGTAAGAGAAAGAGCAGAAGAGTTACATGAGCTCGGGCAGTAGAACAAGAGTTTTTCCCACTTTTGATGTCTTAACCAAGGTGAGCTTCAGTTATGGTGGAGGAAGCATGACCAAATCATGAGAATTGGAGAAACTTTTAATGGGGTGGTTTTGCTCAACAATGGTCTGGTTTGACCCAGCCATGAAATGATTTGGGTGGGGTTGCTAGGTGCCATGTGGTAGTCTCCCTTGGTGAACAGTGCATGTTAGTCCTTTTGTGCATATTTTATGCCTAATTTTCTTTTAATTAATTTTTATT
>NW_018202303.1:0-540 GCF_001263595.1 Phalaenopsis equestris | reverse complement strand
ACATTCTTTGTCACAGCTTGAGAATAATGCTTCCATCACCTGTACTAAGGATGGGGAAGGTGCAAGTAAGACGACAAAGTTGAGGGAACAAATTACAAATGTCATAATAGGATGGTGAATAAAGTATTTATTATTATATTATTTGTACTTCACTCAATACTATTTGTATTTTATTCAGTTTCTGTTTATTTCCTTTCCTTCTTTATTTGATAGTGATTGTTTGAGTTTTTTACGTTATCTGTAAGTGTTTCATTTGTTTTATTTTTGATGGGTTTGAGAGGTTTATGATGAGACGTTAGACCTTATAGGTTCTTCTGGATGGCTTATTGGTCGTTGTTGGTTAGTGTCACGTGTGAAATCCTAATAAAGACAATAAAGTTCATCTCTTCTTTCCGGTGCTGCGGTTTTTAAGGTTCTTTTGGATGATTTTTTTATATGCATATGTGACACATACGAGCTTGGTATTATGTGAGTTAAATGCAACCAAGAACTATTTTTTTACAAGGTTTGTGTCTTCTTATAGTGACAGATTCGTTGGTT
>NW_018202302.1:0-540 GCF_001263595.1 Phalaenopsis equestris | reverse complement strand
CCATAACAAAATGAGATACTATCTGTACGTAATAAAAGGAGGCATAAGAAATTCAAGAGAAGGAGGTCATTCAAAGTAATAAAGAAACAACTAGAAAAAGTAAAACTAGATGATTCATGAAGAATAAAGAGACTTGTGAACATATTATAATTGTATAAGGAAATGAGACAAAAATAAGAACCTGTACCAATTCAACAGAATAATCAACACAATCATTACACTTAAAAATTAAATTTTAAAGATTAAATGATTAGGAAAGAATAATTAATGAACAAATATAAGAGAATAATAGTGATAGTAAAGATGACAACTATAACGTTGCTCCATGCAATAAAAGGGGCAACATATTTACCATTAAAACTTGGACCGAACGTATTCGAAAAGAAAATCAGGCTCAGATTTGATAAGATAAAATACAACCATTCCATCATGATAGGACTCTAAGATGAATGATAAACCTTCTTTGTAATTTGCCACAAGCTTTTTAAAATGAGAGAAATAACACTCAGGTGCTCCATTAGTCGTTTACCAAAAAAAAAA
>NW_018202301.1:0-540 GCF_001263595.1 Phalaenopsis equestris | reverse complement strand
TAAATGGATTGAAGCAGTTGCTTTACCCTATTGTGATGCTCAGAGTATTGCAAAATTGTTAAAGAAAAATATTTTTACCAAATTTTGAATGTCAAGAGTGATCAGAAGCCATTTTAAAAATAAAGGAATTGAAAGAATAACTGAGAAATATGTAATTAAACATAGAATTTCCACAACATCTCATCTTCAAGCCAGTGGTCTAGCTAAAGTGTCCAACCGTGAAATTAAAAGAATATTAAAAAAGACTGTAAACCCTAATAAAAAAGATTGGTCTGCTAGTGGGCTTATAGGATTGATTATAAAACTCATATAGGAGTGTAACCGTATAGACTCATATCTGGAAAGGCTTACCACTTGTTAGTTGAATTGAAGCGTAAAACTTATTAGATGTAAGGGAATTTAATTATATGTTGAAGGATGATGGCGATAAATGATTATTACAATTAAATAAGCTTGAGAGAATTAGAAATGACTCTTATGAGAATGCAAAAAATTTATAAGGAAAAGATGAAAATTTGGTATGATCAGAAGATTATAAGA
>NW_018202300.1:0-540 GCF_001263595.1 Phalaenopsis equestris | reverse complement strand
TCACCAAATTTAAGCATAAAATGAATACATAAAATAACACATTATTTTTATGTATCAAGAACCAACTGGGATAAATTGCTAACTCACTTAGCAATTGACCTCAAAGAACTCTTCCTAGCAACACTGAATAAACCTTAAGGAAAGGAATAGTGAACACATTAAATATATTCAACTTATAAGTTGAAGAGTGTTGGAGAAGGTAGTTCAAAAAGGGACTGGGGTTGAAAACGATACCATGGAAACTGAAAAACCTGAAGAACATGTTTCTAAGGATTTAGAAAAGTCAGTTTCTCCCACTAAAATTAACTTAGAAAAACCACAACCTCCATTTCCTTAAAGACTTCGACAATAGAAATTGGATCAACAATTTTCAAAATATTTTGAGGTATTCAAATAGTTAACCATTTCTATTCCTTTCACTGAAGCTCTGAAGAAAATGTCCACTGATGTGAAGTTCATGAAGGATATTCTCTTTAAGGAAATGATGTTCAAAGATCATGAGACTATTGCACTTAGTGAGGAGGGCAATGCTATAATTCA
>NW_018202299.1:0-540 GCF_001263595.1 Phalaenopsis equestris | reverse complement strand
TGAAATTTTGAACATAACACCTTTGACTTGGTCATTATGTATAATACTTAAACAAGTGACGACAACTCAACTTCAAGTGACAATACTGTTTCTGCTCCGAACACCAATACAAACAGAGTAGCTTTAGTAGGTGTTTTACAAGTTGTGTGATAAGCCCACAATGCATCCATCGTCTTAATATGTCTTCTCGTTTGTTTTTAGTGAGGATCTTATTGAGCAACTTAACTAGTGTCTTATTAAAATTTCAACTAGGCCATTTTCCTTGGATTGTATATTAAAGAATATCATCAATCAATATTGTGTAAATCGACAAATTTGTATATCTTCGTGCTTTTAAAAGTTTGGTCACTGTTCGAAATAATGTGAAGTGGCACGCTAAATCTGTAGAAAAAGTTTTGAGTGAAGAAATTCGTCACTTACTTAGCGGTAACTTCTCTGAACGGGATAGTTTTAACCCATTTTGAGAAGTAATCAGTTGCGGCTAGAATGAAGTGATTTCCTCTTGATGATGGTGGCAATCAATCCAATCATATCCGTACC
>NW_018202298.1:0-540 GCF_001263595.1 Phalaenopsis equestris | reverse complement strand
TGACATTCCCAGTCTTTAATATTGGTGACCCAACAATATAATCTTTTTAAAAATTAGTCTTTGATCATAAAAATTTGGTTTCAGTCAATGCCCATTCATTTTAAATATTTTTTTATTTTTTGGATCTTCAATATTAATAACTCTATAAGGATAGACTTTTATATATGTGAATGATCCTGTCCACCTAGACTTCAGTTATCTAGTAAATAAATTCAATCTTGTATTATATAAAAAAACTTTTTGTCTAAGCTCAAAGTCCTTTTTTATTATCAAATCTTTACTAGTAAAGTTCTTATATAATTCCATCTTTTATTTCTTCTAAGATTCCTAGGTCAGAAAAATTACTATTATTTTTAAAATGAATAGAAATTCAGAATTCCTAAGTTAAGTACTAGATACTCTTACACGTTAGTTCTATCCTGAGTTATTGAAAATTTTTCAACTGTCTTACTGTCACATTCATGGGGCAAAAGTATAGCAATCTTTACTAAAACCTACTATCATAAGTTAATGCATTTAATTTACAAAATAGATGAGTTA
>NW_018202297.1:0-540 GCF_001263595.1 Phalaenopsis equestris | reverse complement strand
GATACGCACCGACGCGACTACTAATTCAAAGGCATATTCATCCTCGCACCTTGACCAGCAAAATGGTGTATAAACCCCCTTTCACATTTCATCACCATCACTAACATAGGCCCTATCCACTCTATCAAAGGTCATGGCTAGTTGGCTTCCTCACGAGGAATATTTCCTTATTTGTGTTTTGCTGAATCATTCCATACTAAAAAAAAAATTCATTTGACTGCAAATTGTCCAATTTGGTTGCTTTTGCTGTACAAATTTTCTACGTGGCCTAAATTATTTGATAAAGACAACAAAAAAAAAGATGTCCTGCATGTATTTGGGTAGGCTACTAACCTTTTTTCCTGCATGTACTTTTCCTTGTTCCTCCACATGCCTTTATGAAGTCAAATGTGAGAAATTCATCAAATTTCAAACATTAGCTGCGTCTGCATGCCGTGCATCCTCCATTGGATCTGTTCACATGACAGTAAATTCGCATTAATTTATTGATTAAAATGATTTTATATTAACTTAAATCTCTTAAAGATGTTGAATCAATTT
>NW_018202296.1:0-540 GCF_001263595.1 Phalaenopsis equestris | reverse complement strand
TCACGTTTGTATACATCTTTGCCAGGAGAAGTTTGTGCATTAGTTGGTATCTTTGTTCTAGCTAGCTCAAGGCGTGGCTGCTTACTATGTTAGTTGTTTTCTCCTTCTTTTTCGTGCTAGGATTGGGCCAACCAAATAGCATTTCACACCATTGGTGAATAGAGTTTCTGTTATTTAGGGGCTTTTCATGATTTGCGATAATGTCAAGGGCAACTCAATTTTGATGAAGGTTGCTTTGAATTCAGTCGTGCATTTGAAGGTCCTTGGTTTCTTTAGTGTTTTGAAAAGCAAGGCATTTCGTTCATTTAACACTAAACGAATCCATTATGTCTAACAAATTTGTCAGTTAGCTTTTAGACATCTTTGATTGGACATGTTGAAAGGGCTTCAAACACCATCAAAGATTTGTTTTAATTGGTAGATGTTATAGTTGGGTTGATCATTGCGCCTGTTATAGTTGGGTTGATCATTGCGCCTGTTAGCTGGCTCCAAACAAACAATTCTTAGGATTTAACTTTATATTTGAATATTTTGAATGCA
>NW_018202295.1:0-540 GCF_001263595.1 Phalaenopsis equestris | reverse complement strand
TTTGAGCAATTAGATGATTTCCGCCATCTCTCAAGGGTTGTCCAGATTACTTAGGTGTTTTGAAGATGCAATACATTGGGCAGGACTGGGCTGGAGATGGTGGAGAAGAGAGCAGTAGCTAAATTTTGTTCAATCAAGTGCCATAGGGTATAATCCAGATTAAAGCACTTGAGTGCCTGAATTTGTCACGTTGAAATTGGATGGGCAAGAAAGGATTCAATACCAATAGCAGTAATCGATTTGAGTATCTGAGCTCGCCAAACAAGAAAATTATCATTGGAGAGAGGGGCAATAGAGATCGTTTTAATGTGAGACAAGAAATTTTAGTGGAGCATGTATAGAGGTTGCTCTCATCTTTGAGAGAGTGCAGTTGGTGGATTCATTTATTTGAGCTGAAGAAGAATTTTCTAAATCCATTTTGGTGAGGGAATGTGTTGATATGTTAGGATTCTGGTATTGAGGTGTTTTGGGAAGAAATTTTTCTTTTTTAAGTAGCAGAAGAATGTCAGATGAAGCTGAAACAGAGAATTTTACTTTTAC
>NW_018202294.1:0-540 GCF_001263595.1 Phalaenopsis equestris | reverse complement strand
CCTCCTCTGATGAGTCACTTGAGGATGTAGTTAAAATTACTTCATCCAAATCATTGTCAACGTCATACTCATTGATATTAATTTCTTCGTGTTCATCAATATCATCTGCTAAATTGACCTCTGCATCGATAGTATCAAGCAGAATGTATGAATTTGTCATTTTTATTTCTTGATGAGCAGGTTCAATTGAGTTATGAATATTAATATTCATTATAGTTTTACTGCTTAAGACTATTGCCCAATTAACTTTGCCTCTTATTCTATGAGGATGTGGAAGAAAAAAAAAACCCGACTTGCTTGCCTTGCTTAAATAAACGGATCAAATTTATCATATCTTTTGTTCACTTCTACTTGTACAATGTTATATTGTTGGATAACCCTTGTTCCACGATTATGAACAAGATCGAATCAATCACAGTTGAACATGAATACACTCCCACAAATAGAGTCGGGATAAGATAGTTCAACAAATTCTTCCAGAATCCCATAGTAATTTATCTTATTGTCTGATTTATCATTTATTTTAACACAAAAACCAGA
>NW_018202293.1:0-540 GCF_001263595.1 Phalaenopsis equestris | reverse complement strand
CCAGCTTCGCCGCAGCAGTTTTCCCACAGCAACTTCCTTAGGAAGCGCAACTGCAACTACGCCAAACAGATCCTAAATATTGAAATAATTACATATGATTAAGAGAATCAATGTATGTAGTTCAATGAAGTATTTTGCGATCTTAGCTAAATTTGCTAAAATGACCCCTCACAAAATTATAAATAGGGCCCATTGTTCAATTGAATGGGTAGGAGAAGAAAAATATGTGGTAACTATTAAAGACTGACTTTTAAAATCTTGATAATTGTCATTGTTCATCCGAGATCACAACCAATCACTGGAATTCGTCATTGATCTTCAAAGTTCCTCATCAACTACCACTGTTCATTGTCAATCACCTACAATAATTTTGTTTAGCCATATTACCACTCTTATAGCCATTAACTATAGCTTTTGTAGCTAATAACGACTCTTATTGCCTCCAACAATGACTTTAATAGCTTTATTATGATTGTTATAACCACTAATTATAGCCACTACGATTGTTATTGCCACTAAATTGATTTCTATGGTTAACTA
>NW_018202292.1:0-540 GCF_001263595.1 Phalaenopsis equestris | reverse complement strand
ATTGGCCTTAAGACAAACTTCGGAGATCAAACAAAAATTTCTCTTGGCCTAGTTGCTCAAATTTAAGATTTAACAAGCCCCAAACAATGGCCATAGAGATAAAAAGAGAAATTAGAAAAAAAAGAAAAGGGGAACATCACTTCTAATTAAATATTTTTATTTATTGAATGATAATAGTTTTAAACAAGTCGAACTCACAAGCCAAAGAAATTGAGTCAATGTAGCTCATACTTGACTCGGCTTGATGAGATGAACCCATGTCATTCAACAAATAGTTCTAGAGTTTAGCTCACGAGCCAATCCTGCTGTGTTACCCTTAGCATGCTTCTAAATAGATTAAGAAAATTATATTATAAGAATATGAAATTCAGGTTTAAGTTATGATATTGTGAGGAAAAAAATATAAAATGGGCTTAATTTAATAAATTAATGATGGAAAGCATAATGTCATCTGGCATGAAATTCATTGCTGTTAGCATACAACCAAAAGCTTAAATGATACATAAATGTGATAATATTAAATAAGTTTGACTTGTTACA
>NW_018202291.1:0-540 GCF_001263595.1 Phalaenopsis equestris | reverse complement strand
CCATTTTGATTAAATAAATAAAAAAGCGCCTAAATCAACTTAATCAACGGGACCGGCCATAAAATTTGAGCTGGTGGTGTAAGCTCAAATACAACGTATCTTAATTTTAATTAATTATTATTTTTTTCAATTACATGTATTAATAACGGTTTATCACATCGACTTGAATGAAAGGACGTTATCGTTTGTAAATTAATTAATTGCAAATAATTACTTCATTCAAGGAGAAGTGGCGAGCAACGTAAGATATTATGGAGAGAGCAAAAACAAATCCCTCATGATTTAAGATGAGAGATTTTTTTTTTGTTGAAGTTATAAATTGGATCCATTTGTAATATTTAAGATGAGATAAGATGAGTTTAAAGTAGTTATGGGTTTAAATACATATTTGGAACCAGACAAGTCATTCCTACTAGATCCATCAAATCTTGAATATGAGATCAATTATATAGACCCTCAAGTTGGTTTAAGTCATTTTATTACTTCGTGTGTGCCTATTTCGGAGAAGAAGCATATTTTGGTCATATAAGTGGTTAGGTG
>NW_018202290.1:0-539 GCF_001263595.1 Phalaenopsis equestris | reverse complement strand
AGAAATTTGATTTTCCAATAGCGCAACCCAGGACCTTAAATTATAATAATCATGTTATCATCAACATTTTCAGTTATGTAACCTTCAATAAAAAACCCAAACACATATAGTTAAACTATTACTTCAATCGAAATACTACATTATAAAAGATATTGTTATTCTCATATTTCCTAGTAAGAATAGATGCAACATATATTTATCAAAGTTAAGGTCCATTTCAATTTTTCAAACTATGTAAAAGTTGAAGCACATTAAAGCATATATGCTCTAGTATGAAGGGAATGTTTACTTTAGTATAATATTTTAAGCATGTTTCTATATATAATTAGTGGATTACATACCTCTACATATTATGTTCGATTGCACTAATATAAAAAGGGGCCTTTCTACTGAATATGCATAAGCAAGTGATTTTCACTTAAACAGTTGTGAGAACATAAACATCACACATTAAATAGTTCATCTAGCAATTGCTACTAAAACTTTAGACATCGATCCAATATCAATAAACTTTAATATACATACATACATACATATAT
>NW_018202289.1:0-539 GCF_001263595.1 Phalaenopsis equestris | reverse complement strand
TGATTTGTTATTGTTACTTAAATTTATTATGTTTATTTCATGTTTATCTCAAATTTCCTTGAAGATTATTAAAGTTTTTTAAGACTTTTTAAATTTCTTATGGTGATTTGTTTAATTTATTTAAAAATTTATGATTGGTTGTTATCTACAAAAGTTAATTAAATTAATTAAATTTTGTTGAATTTAACTTTATGGGTTTGTTTAAACTTTCAAAGCTCTATTAATGTTTTGTTAAGGTGTTTTGGAATTTATTTAAGCTTGCTAAGATTTATTAGAGCTCATTTAAGTTTGTTAATAGTTATTTCAAATTCATTAACCTTTTTAAGGTTTATTAAGATTCATTTAGTTTTGTTAAAATTTATTAAATTTAATTAATCCTTTTGTTGAATTTCACTTATTTTTGAGTTGCCAATGTCTTTTTAAGGTTCATGGTTAATTAAAATTTTTAGAAGTTTATTAAAATTTGTCAAAGTCTGTTTAAGTTCAATAATATTTTATTTAAAGTTTAAGTTAGACGAAGTTATTTAAAGTTGATTAAA
>NW_018202288.1:0-539 GCF_001263595.1 Phalaenopsis equestris | reverse complement strand
TTTTAGACTTTTTTGCGTGAGTTGTACTTAGTGACGGACGGTTTCTTTTTTTCGTGAAACTGTCAGTCATAAACCATATAACATTTTCTTTATTGGAATAAAATTTCCTGCTGGGCCATGTATGGCTTTCTCTTTAATTGTCACGTGAGCAATCCTTTTAAATTATGGAAGAATAATACTGTACAAATTCCGGCTGATTTGGGTGATGGTCATGTTATCGAAATCATGTTAGCAAATTCAGTACTCGCTGTTGGGGTTGAGAACGAGGAATTCCGCTTTAATAATTAAAATTTTTAGAATTTTAAAATATGCAATCCTTATTTTGAGAAAATTTCTAAAAGTTATGGTTGGGCTTTAATATGATTAGTATTACATTATTTGAATGATTCAGATGGAGTGAAGGTTTAATGTAGATGGTGATTGCAATGACAGTGGACGAATCTCAACTATATCAAATATAGCATTAGAATATATTTTGAACCTCTTAAAATAAAATTTCCTTATTTGATTTATTTTAAATTAAAGATTTTTTTTTTTTT
>NW_018202287.1:0-539 GCF_001263595.1 Phalaenopsis equestris | reverse complement strand
TCACTCTGGATCTACAATGATACATTGGACAACGTAACCCATGGCTGCTGATAAAGATTGTTCTGCTAAGTTGGGCAAACTACGTCCTCTAACTAAGTAGATCAGAGAGCACGACGACCCGGGATGACGAAACCATGAGATCTCGATCTGGTTTTGTCTTCAATCCCACACCATCCGTTTTAATCTTCAAGTAATAAATTCCAAAACTTAAATCTTAAGTCTGATGCTATTATATGTTGGTTATTCAATTATTAATTACTAGCCTTAATCGGAAGTACTATCGCGTTATCTGGATGGGTAATTAACCATAGAGGTTTGCGCCTATGGAAACCTCGAACCCCATATCAAAAAGTCTTCACAAAACGAGGAAGAAATTTTTTGGTAGTGTCCTATTTGCAATCCAATCTGCCTTCTAAAAATTGGACTCTCCAAATCTCTCTCTGAACAAATAAAACGAAAACAAAAAATAAAAATAAATATTGATAGTCTAAGGAGAGATCGAAATTTTCGAGCCCACAATGCTCAACTTAATTAGAAAT
>NW_018202286.1:0-539 GCF_001263595.1 Phalaenopsis equestris | reverse complement strand
AAAAAAAAAACTAAATTTCCCAATGTAATGGGTTTTTATAATTAGCTCGACTAGTGATGTGGTACTTCAGATTGCTGTTTCTCAATGCAATTAGTATGAAATTTAAATTTATTCAAAATAAAAATCTACATATCTTAAAATAATGGATATCAGGAGAATATATTGACATAAGCCACAAAAATCATTAGAGATATTTTAAGATATATGTAATATAAAATTTGATGTATTCTTATATATTAAATTCATTTCAAAATAAATTAACAACTTTATAATATATTGCAACAGGGCAGATAAGAATTTTATATTTTAGTCTCGGTGCTTAAAAGTCACCTTGTAGTGGTGCTGCTGACATGGCAAATGCATTGTCGATCCAAAAGGACAACAGGCGTTCCACTATCAGCTAGCATCTATGAGAAGGGACAGAACAACGCCTAGGTTCTGGTTTGGGACGCCTAGGCTTCACTGACCTGGAATGTGCCATGTAGGACAAGATAAAGTTTGTATCTCAAGTTCTAACAGATGTCAGCAAGGCGCTACTA
>NW_018202285.1:0-539 GCF_001263595.1 Phalaenopsis equestris | reverse complement strand
TTGAGACTCACATCATATGGGTTGCTCATTAATCTGCTTTTATTGTTAGAATATATTATTTAAGTTCTTGAAGTAATAAGATAAGATTTATCAAACAATGGACAAATATGTGAAGTATATGTATTATTAGATTTTATATAGCTAATGTGTCCTAAACAAATTTTATTAAGCAAAAATCTCAATGCATTTTTTATGAAAGATCTTCTAAATTTAAATTTAAGATTATCCGAACCTAGATTTCCACAAGCATATAGTCAAACGGACAGTCTTAGATGAACCTAGTGATATCAAAATATGCTTAATCCAAGTCTTACCAATCCCAGATCAAGTCATTAAATCGCATTAGTAGGTTTTAGATTGTCATTTGAATGGTCAAATGAGCTACAAATTTGTCATATTTCTAGTCAAATAAAGCACCTCGACGAGATGAATCTAACGGGCACAAGATTACTAAATCTTAAGGTCATTAAAGCATTTATGTCATTAAAAAAAACTTTTATGATCAAGGTGGATCAATATGAAATGTCAAATCATCTGAT
>NW_018202284.1:0-539 GCF_001263595.1 Phalaenopsis equestris | reverse complement strand
AGAGATTATTAGAAAACCAGTGGCGGTTTATTTTTATCTATTTGTTTATCTAATGTCTAAAGTTTAATTTTTATATATTTTAAGCCGCGAACAAATTTTCATCAGCACAAATCTCGAGGCACGGCTAAATTTTGAGATAAATTTTGAACTGAGTTATAAATTCTGATTGGGTCATCTAGAACTTTGATTTCAGCATACTTACAATCAAATTGACCAGCTCAACGAGACGAATTCAATGATACCAGAATTAGTCTAATTCGAGTTAAATCAAGTCACAATCAAGACATTAAACTGCTTTTGAAAGCTTTCTTGACACATTTGGAAGTTCAAATGGATGTTGAATCTGACGAGCTTCCAATCGAGTCGAGTGTCTTAACAAGATGTATCCAATGAGTTCAATATCGCTCGATTCTGACATCTTTAATTCTATTAAACGTCGTCTGACTGAGGAAGCCCTCTGAGCCGTCTGATTAAATGGTTCATATTTCTGCATTGATTGCACTCAGCTTTATAAATAAAGTGTGACTCCTCTCATTGAG
>NW_018202283.1:0-539 GCF_001263595.1 Phalaenopsis equestris | reverse complement strand
TATTGTGTTAAGCCTAATGTGATTAAGGCTTAACAGGGAGCCCTATTAAGCTTAAACTAGAATTTGTTGAACCCATTAACTAAAGTTTCTTACATGATTTTTGCTTCCTAGGATTTTTGTATAAGAAAGTTTTAGTCTCCTATATGTTGGCCTCAATTCAACTAACTCTATGGAGGACCAAGATACAACACTAGATAAAATAAAATGATTATTGATCACATAATATATTTTAGTGAAAAGAGAATGTTTGGATTATATTCAAAATTATATGGCCCAACCTTTTATATACACTAGAATGAACTATTTATCCTAATTTTATAGATGTAATTTGTGTTCTTAATATGAAGTTTCTCAAATATAATCTAAGTTATCCATATTATTATAAAAATAAATTTATAATTTAATTTGAGTTGTGTATATTAAAGATATAATATAAGAAAATATGTATAATCACATTTAATCAATTTTAGATTTTGCATGTTAGAATTTATGTTGCCTTAAACTATGGATTTATCTTTTTAATTGCATCCTTTTATCCC
>NW_018202282.1:0-539 GCF_001263595.1 Phalaenopsis equestris | reverse complement strand
GGGCGGCACAGTAAAAAAGAAGATTTTGGCAGAGGAAATTGGCGGCTAGGGAAGGATTTCGACAAGGTTCGTGGCAGTTTGGATTTCGGCGCAAAGGAAGTTCGAAGACAAAGAGGGCTTCAGACATTTCGACAGGAAGACAAGGGTTTTTCCGTGAAGGCTTCAAGTGCGACACACCGGGCGCGCGCGGACAGTAGGAGTTTGGCGAAGCTTCGGAGGAGTCGGCGAGATCAGGAGAGGCGTAGGAAGGCGTCAGCGAGATCAACAGAGGAATCGCAGCAAGAATCGCAGTGTTCCCGATCGCGACAGAGGAATCACGGCTTTGGCTTCAGCGGTTCGGATGGGCTTCGGCTCGACTAGAGGTTTTGGCGCTAGACGAAGTCGCTACAGGCAGAAAAGGAGGGTTTTGACGTCAGCCTGGAGCGGAGGCGAAAATTGGAAGATCTGATTTCATTCCTTTGCTGGAGGCGGAAGAAATTCAAGTTCTGATTTTATTGCGGAGAAGAAAATTGAAAGAGAAATCAAGTTCCAATTTTATT
>NW_018202281.1:0-539 GCF_001263595.1 Phalaenopsis equestris | reverse complement strand
AGTAGTCCATAGTTACCAGAATAAACTGATGGCCACTAGTTTATGGAGGGACTATATGGCCCACTATGTTTGTTCCCTCAACTCCCAATCGACAACAATGCAATTGTTGGGTGTAGCATGTTTGGAGGTTGGTGTAAGACCACCCCATCCACCAATCACTCGAGACACCACCTTGTAGAAATCAAGCAATTTGTCATTACTATTGGCCAATAGTATTCGAGTTCTTTTATTTTCATCTTCATTTTTAGTTCTGAATGATGTGCAACATAATGGTCTGAATGATCTTCTTTAACAATGGCTTGGGCTTTGATTTTGTTGAAATACCACAACCACATCTGCTCAAATGACTTGCGATAAAAGTTGTTCTTCACTAGAGCATATAAAAGCACTCATTGTTTATTTTGATTTTTAGTAGATATGTCTTTTGGTAGTCTCCTAGTCTAGAAATATTCAATGATGGGCTATCATCAACCCACTTTTTTTTTCCTTTTTTGTAGCTGCTACTTGACCAAAAGAAAATATGTTAAGATTTTCATACC
>NW_018202280.1:0-539 GCF_001263595.1 Phalaenopsis equestris | reverse complement strand
GAAGCGTTAGACTTTCTCACTGACTTCCTTCAATACGTGAATACGCAAGGCGCTAGGCATATTTGCTCTACCCGAACTTTTCTTTTTCCCTGACTGAATTCTCCGCAGCGACCATTTCCTTCGTTGGCAGAATAGAATGTCACAGTCTTCAAGAAATCCCGATTGGTGTGAAGCAAGCAGGAAGAGCCCAACCTGCTGCGCCCTTCGTGTGTTATGAAGTCAAGCAGGAATTTCTTCGCTACGCTCATAACCTGTACTCTTTCATCAATCTAGGCTCGGTAGGCTGACCCGACACGTGCTTTTTGAAGCTCTGTCCCTATCTATGTTATGTGGCATGGATGGTCTTCGTCACAGTCTCAATTCCAATTCCTAGGCAAACATCACAGGTCGAAGTGAAAGCACCAAGGAGAGGCGCACGACCTTTCTTCCCAAAGCACCTGTTGTTCTAGCGCCTTGCTCCACTCCAGAGAATATTGGTATAGGCAGAGGTGACAGGATCATTTCTCGATTCTTCTCCTTCCTTCTTAGCTCGTAGTGGT
>NW_018202279.1:0-539 GCF_001263595.1 Phalaenopsis equestris | reverse complement strand
CATTTTGACAGCTCTATATCCCCACAACTATATAAATAAAAAATAATAAAACTCACGTTAAAAATTAGAAAAAAAAAAATTATTGGGCTCAAAACATAAAAAATTCTTTTAATTTATCTCATTTATTTTAATATATCCTAATAAACTAAAATGGGTCATTAATACTTCTTTGACATGAAATAAATCATTTGCTAAAAAATAAAATAAGAAGGGTGACATAAAAATCAAATAACTAATTATAAGGATTAAGAATTTTATAAATTAGGAATCTCAAAGAGTTTAAAAATTAAGTTGTTTAGGGGGATAAACTTTTAATATGATGATATATCTTGTTTATAATAATGATTATTTTTATTTGTTGGATATGATTGATCATGTAGTGCGAGAGCTTGGTTTTGGTGGAGAAGAAGCTGAATGAACTGGGGATTACTTATGTGCGGAGGAGAGTTGAAGAAGGAGGGATCACAGTGGAACAGATCTTCTTCCATGATCCTGATGGCTTCATGATCGAGATCTGCAACTGTGACAATCTTCCTGTT
>NW_018202278.1:0-539 GCF_001263595.1 Phalaenopsis equestris | reverse complement strand
TTTTTTTTTAAGTTAAAGCAGGAATTAATTATTATTATCATTATTATTATTTGGAAGAGAAAGGAGGTAATGTAAACAAACAAAAATAAAAACAAAAAGGAATACTTCTTCACTTTGATATCAAAACTTGTAGGGTTAATTAGTTTTGATATATTTATAGGATTATAATGTTTCTTGTTTTATGAAGAGGCATTTACATATATACCAGCCAATTCTTATGTATTTACATATACGTGGGCTCCAAAAATTTGATATATCCCCAGCCTTCCTCAGAAAAAAAAAATAGTGAAATGAGACAAGTTTACCATGAAATTCCGGGGTGAATTTTAAGAAGCCAGATGAGATAGTAGATAAGATGCTACTTCGAAATTTCACCCTTCCACTTGGTACAAGCCCCTATTGTTAATTAACCCTCGTGATAATGAGAAAGCACTTTTGATTAAGGTTAGTCGTTAGATAGCTAATTACTCGTCATATATTAGCAACAGATTTAAGATTTAAGATCTATAAAATAATCATTGCGAGCATAACAGAGAATG
>NW_018202277.1:0-539 GCF_001263595.1 Phalaenopsis equestris | reverse complement strand
TAGATTTTTCATGGCTCCTAAAATGAAGAGGGGTAAAGAACAATCTAGTTTTGATAGCAATAAATTCTCTAGTTTGAAAGCTCAGGAAAGATGCAAAGATCTAAAATCTAAGAAATTGATTGTAGAATGAAGTTTTATTCGTCCTGGGGGAACTATTGAATATTTGATTACTGAGCGATAGTGGGAGAACATCTGATATTTCACTGACATTGCTGTTATTTTTGTGGTTCGAGAATTTTATGCCAACCTGCCTGACGAATCTGATGACTTTTTTATTTTAGAGGGCAATATGTGGATATCAACCCTATTTGTATGAATCATATTTGCAAGCTACATAGTGTTCTCACCTATTTTTATTTGGAGTTTAATCCTACTTATGCTGAACTCGATGAAATTATGGGATTTTTGACTGATGATAATGGAGTTTGGAAGATAAAGAATGGACGTCGGGTAAAGTTTTCATTTTCAAAGCTTAATGTTAAGTCTCGTGCTTGACATTACTTCATTTCTGGTAGATTGCTTCCAACTAACCATTTTAG
>NW_018202276.1:0-539 GCF_001263595.1 Phalaenopsis equestris | reverse complement strand
GCTACCAGTTCCCCTTAAAGCGAGTTGAGTATTCCTTATCATGCCAGCTCTTCTCCTAGAACTGGGGTCGTTGCTAAGGTAGTGACCACTCTAAGGAATTTTGTGAACTATCTTAGCATCCGGTTGGTGATCTAAGTTTTCAGATTTTGCAAACCTTGTTGGATAAATTCCAACTTCCGGAAGCATGTTGCATCTCCTTTCTTCCTCTAACTAGACTCTCCCTGTTCTTTTTGCTGGGCTCTTTTTCTTGTTGACGTCATGTTTCCACGCTCACCTCACCTTAAAGGATGTTGAATCCAAAATGTCTGGGAAGCACACACATGGAATAGAAATTTCTTTTAGGATGTGAGAGAGAGAGCAATAGAAGACCGACAAAAAAATATGTTTTCTATTCATGATATGGATCCCTATTAACATGCATAGGTCACAATATTCCAAAAGTACATATTAGCTTCCTAGCTATTTACATTTCAGAATGATTGTTTGGGAATTCACAGAGATATATGCATATGATAAGACCCGAGACCGATTTGATGATG
>NW_018202275.1:0-539 GCF_001263595.1 Phalaenopsis equestris | reverse complement strand
AACTTCTTACTGTTAAGTCCATTAAGAAAAATTTCCTTTATCCTTTTGTAGAATGGTATCAATAGAAAGTTCATAGAACAACCAATGTTGCTAACCTCGTCAACTGAATCTATATAACTGATATCACATCCACCATGAAATCCTAGAATATTACACATGCATGGAGGACATTCTGTACATATTAGTATGGCTTTGATGAATTGATCAAGCTTCTCTTAAAAATAATCCATGTTTTCCTTATTTTCATTTCAACTTATTCTTAGTCATCTTAAATGTTGAAGCTACATGTCACTTAGAACTGTGTGGATTAAGTGAATCAATCTCTGACATAGTCATGCCATCATCAGTATCATCACCAAAATCTCTAGTCTTCTTGTAGGCCTTATGACTTAAATTAGGTGTTTAAGTCAATATCCTTCTAGTAACTATGTTAACATGCATCATCTAAGGCTTCTCCTTCAATTCAAAATAAATATCACTACGCCAGCAATTTTTTGCATAAAGACTAAAAAGTTCAAATTGTGTCATTTTTAGATCAA
>NW_018202274.1:0-539 GCF_001263595.1 Phalaenopsis equestris | reverse complement strand
AAAAAAATTATAATACAAGACAAATCCTTCCTGTTTCATTGCCTGTAAAATAATTATAGTGAACAGAATACAGATAAGCCACAGTTTTAGATAAACCTTCTCTATCTAAAAATAAATAAATTACAGTCAAATAATTCTTAAAATCATATTAAAATAATATGTAAATATTTCCTTAACCAATACTTCCTAAAATCATATTAAATGATTAGTCAAGCCCCAGCACCAAAGAGATTCCAGTCAAGTACCTTAAAGCTTGCGGCTGATAGTTTAAAGACTTCTGCAACAGATAGGCTGCCAGAAACTGTTGGGTCAGCTTCCTCAATGCTTCCAGTCTCACTTAAGGAACTGTAATTAGAACAAGAACATAAATTTTTAGGGTTTCTGAATTTCATTATATGAAAAATAATCAAATTCTTATTCATTTTCATCTGATAAATCTCAAAAATCTCCACTTCGCAGCAATTTTCTTTGCTTAATTTCTAGGTAAATTTACATATGCAGCTTTCCGTAAATACGTAGCACACAATTCTAATGTATTT
>NW_018202273.1:0-539 GCF_001263595.1 Phalaenopsis equestris | reverse complement strand
AGTCGATGAACGGTTGACGCCAATCTTCTGTAAACTCAGTAACTGCTATCAGTGTTTCCTCTTTCCCCAGTTTATGCAAATTGTCCATGTCAATTTGGGACAAAACCTGACGCCCTTGAACCGTTATGTCGATGAGGTCTTCCTGTGGGCATGCAAATTCTTTCGCGAGCTTGGCCAAAGCATCTGCAATCCCCGAGGAATTCTGTGCAACGTCACATTGGGAATCTGTTCTAGTAACTTCATCGTGTAGCGGTGGTACTGTTCCAATCTGGGTTTCAGAATCTTGTACTGTCCGGCTACTTGTTGGATTCTAAGCTGCGAATCGCCATAGACGTCGATGTCTGTTATGTCCATTAAGATCGCCAATTCCAGCCCTGTTATCAGTGCTTCGTATTCTGCTTCGTTGTTCGTACACGGCTCTGCTAAATCCTTAACATTCCCTGATCTGGTGTGATAAAGATTAGTCCAATTCCTGCTCTGTCGGGCACTATCGCTTGTAATTCTTTCTCTTTCTTTGCTGATGAAGCTCCATCGAAGTA
>NW_018202272.1:0-539 GCF_001263595.1 Phalaenopsis equestris | reverse complement strand
AATAATTATCTTGATTTGAGCCTATGGTGATGCTTGCATGCTACCATGATGTAGAACAGTCTGCTAAAATTCCGAGCATGGAGCGAGAATTTATTATTATGGAGTCCTAATTTGCCCTTCTGTTGCTCGAATTTTGAGTCTTAATTTTTTTTTTCCTTTAATTGGGATTTCATTATCTACTTTTTGTTATTTTATGTGAGTTATCTTTTTCCTAAAGTTTTTTTGACATAAAGCTATAGTTCTTCGGACTATATAATGGCCACCTCCATTTTTTGTAGCAACAAGTTTTATTTTAAGATTAATGAAAATTTCTTTGTTCAGGGTTAATTCTCGTTATTCATGGATTCGAGTTGCTTTAGCATTGCCCGTGGATTCGGGTTCTTATCTATTTGCTTGTGGATTCGAGTAAGTTCAAGAAGAAGGCAGTGACCATCTTCTTTTCCGCACTCTTCATGCCATCTCTTTTATAAACACTAAACCCTATTTATTATTTTGATCTTAATTCTATAACTAGAATTCTATTATGCACAAAGTTTTTT
>NW_018202271.1:0-539 GCF_001263595.1 Phalaenopsis equestris | reverse complement strand
TTTTTTTTTTTTTTTTGGCTAAAAGTGAGATTCTAGCATACCTTTCACAAGGGAAGAGTTAGACTGAGCTTCTGTAAATTTTTTCGATTGTAACGAGAAGATCTAAGTGCATTTTCTTAGAATTTTTTAGTTTATAATTAAAATTTTTCGGCATTGTGGCTCTGTGGTTCTTCTCATTTTTGGGTTTTTCTATGTAAAATCGTTGTGTGCTTTTCTAGATTATCTTTGTTGGGCTTATGTTCATATTGTGTTCCGATGAATCTATATGATCCTATTATATGATGTGATTTAGTTTCTAATTGGACTTAAGTTGTAGTAAAGTAAGTGGAATATTCATTCCTAACATCTTGGAAGGAATTTTAGTAATTTTATGGGTGAGTTATGAGTTCAATGTCTTTTTAGTCCATACATCCTATTGATTAGATGGCTTAATTTCATCTTTTTTATTTAGATTTTGTTTATGTCAGACATTTCTTTTTGTTTTATTATTGTTCTGTTTATTGTTTTGCAGATCCAATATCATTTGTTTGATAGAGATG